>NC_139603.1:70079946-70122446 GCF_964270895.1 Podarcis filfolensis
GTGTTTTAAATGTATGCTGTGTACTGGGAGCTCATTTACTTTTAACCTGTTTGTGTACTATTTTCTATATTATTGTGAATATAACATTAATGCTCATTGTGATCTTTCTAAGAGATAGAAGAGCCCAAAGAGGGCAGTCTATATGCTTGATCCCTTTTAGATAGTGCAGTTTATTATAAATGTGTGTAAGTGCAATCTGAGTCTGTGCTATTTAACCTCTTTCCATGAACTGTATAGCTTAGCATTGCCCCTGAGCTAGAACCGGAAGTTCAGCGAAAATCTGTGCTACTATTATGTTTTACTGTCACTATAGAAGCCAGGATGGTGGAGGCTATGTAAAGTTTAGGGACAGTTTTTAAATGGGGAGTAGGGTCAAGGGTGTTGCCTAGAAAGCCCACCCTATTTTTAAAGCAACTACAAATACATTTTGGAAAATGTAGCTATAACACATTGCCGCACACACACAAATGTACACATATATTTAAATAATATGGACCACATCTATTTTGGGAAGTGGAAAGACTTAACAGTGCAACTTGATAAAAGGTGTATAAATGTTAAAATAGACGCGAGTTCTTTAAACATCAGCTTTTTAAATATGTAAATGTTTTTAATCCTTCAATTAAAAACAATGTTCTCATGTCCTTCCTGCTTGCCTGAATATTAGAAAAATTTGTTTTATATTTCAGCATGAATCTAAACTTAAATATTACTGCCTGTTGTTGAAAATACAATCAATAGTACTTTAAGGCATAATTAAAAATTAATTAATGCCACTTGCATTGCAAACCCCACATTTAACACACATTTCCTAGACATTCAAGGACATGAAGCATGCTATATTCCAAATATGAAGACGGGAGTATATATACCTGAATGATTAAGTATTGCAAATCCATTTGTTATAGTTAAGTGATATTAAACCTTTATATTTAGTATTGTTGTAAAAGTTAGTCTGCCATGCTGAAAGGTTACATAATCTATTAAAAATAAAATTCATCCCTATTGTTGGTAGGATTTTTTTTAATGGTTGTGAGAATTCCTTCCTTCTTCTGTCAGGATCAATTACTCTGCTTCTAATAAAAATCTAAAAGAAGGGTCAGGTTAGTGATCTGTTCGCACTGTGGATAATTTGTGATATTACTGCCTAAACTGAGCCAAGAGTTCCATATTTATGGCAAGAAAGTAAAATGTATCCTTCATCTTAAGTGCCCTACATTGTGTGTAGATGGTGAGGTACAGTCAACTGTTACTGGTTAAAAACACTAAGAATATCAGTGTTTTAAAGATATTTGGGATGTGTTGATATATTTTTGTATGAAAATTTATTTCCAAGTGTTAGTTATTGAAATTCTGCGGGGGGGGGGGGCAATACCCAACACAATTAATTTGCACAGCATACCATTATTCTTTGTAAAATTAAAGAATTAAAAAGCAGTGGATCACATTCAGCTAAAGAGAAGGAAATAGAAAATAAGCAAAAGGGAGAAGATGCAAATTAAGGCAGTGAAAATAGTTGCACATTTACGTTCTTGGTTACACTGTTAGGGAATTATTGTGAGAAGATCAGAGAAACAATGTATAATAGCCTGTTGGTTTTGATAACTCTAGAGTGCTATTCCAATGTCCATGTACTTCTGGAACAACCAGCAGGCTTCTATAACAGAGGCAGATTTAGGGCAGTAAGAGCAGTTCCCCTGCACACGAGGGCTAGGTGTGGGGGCATCAAATTTTGGCCTCACAAAGGGCACCATATTACCAAGGTGCACCCCAGACTACAACTATGATGATCTGAGCTAAATAAAGCCTGTATATAGCCTAGGAGCAGAATCTATAACCTATGGTCTTGGTTGTTGTTGTTGTTGTTTAGTCGTTTAGTCGTGTCCGACTCTTCGTGACCCCATGGACCAGAGCACGCCAGGCACTTCTGTCTACCACTGCCTCCCGCAGTTTGGTTAGACTCATGTTTGTAGCTTCAAAGACACTATCCAACCATCTCGTCCTCTGTCGTCCCCTTCTTCTTGTGCCCTCCATCTTTCCCAACATCAGGGTCTTTTCCAGGGAGTCTTCTCTTCTCATGAGGTGGCCAAAGTATTGGAGCCTCAGCTTCACGATCTGTCCTTCCAGTGAGCACTCAGGGCTGATTTCCTTAAGAATGGATAGGTTTGATCTTCTTGCAGTCCATGGGACTCTCAAGAGTCTCCTCCAGCACCATAATTCAAAAGCATCAATTCTTCGACGATCAGCCTTCTTTATGGTCCAGCTCTCACTTCCATACATCACTACTGGGAAAACCATAGCTTTTACTATACGGACCTTTGTTGGCAAGGTGATGTCTCTACTTTTTAAGATGCTGTCTAGGTTGGTCATTGCTTTCCTCCCAAGAAGCAGGCGTCTCTTAATTTCGTGGCTGCTGTCACCATCTGCAGTGATCATGGAGCCCAAGAAAGTAAAATTTCTCACTGCCTCCATTTCTTCTCCTTCTATTTGCCAGGAGGTGATGGGACCAGTGGCCATGATCTTCGTTTTTTTGATGTTGAGCTTCAGACCATATTTTGCGCTCTCCTCTTTTACCCTCAATAAAAGGTTCTTTAATTCCTCCTCACTTTCTGCCATCAAGGTTGTGTCATCTGGTCTTGGTACTACATGCCATTTACTGTGCAGAATTATGTTTACTTACGTAATAAAGAATTACATTTTTGTTTTGCTCTCATCCGAGGGTACAAAGCATATAACTTTATTGAATGCTAAGTGTCCAAAACTTTCCAAAAGCAAGGGTTGGAAGTTACTGGAGAAAGGGCTTTTTGTTTTAGTTTTACTTCTGGGATGCTGTTTGATTGGTTAATCGTTTCTCCTCTCTTACAAATTGAGGTGGGAGAAATCTGACCCTCCCCTGTAGCACCCTCGTTTTTGGAGGTGAAATTAACTGAACTGATTCAGGGTGGAGAAATATGACATCACCTGAAGAAGATAGTAATTTGGCTTTGAAACTGATTCTGCAATGTACAACATCAAAAAACCCATGGAAATCATCCCTACTAAAGCTCAATTTGTTGGAATGGGGTGGGGGTGGGGAGTAGGTTGTCTACTTAAGTAATGTAGCTTTATAAGTTAACAACAGCTTTATTTCCTCCTTTCCTTGTGTATGTGTGTGTCTGTGAACTTTGCCAGCCAGCAAGATCAAACATTCTTAAGAGTATGTGCGTGCGTGTGTGGCTTCCTGCCTGCCTGCCTGCCTGCCTGCCTGCCTGGCAGTCACCATATACCTTCTCCAAGTCAGATGCTTTATTCATAAATCATCATAATACATCTCAAGTACAGCATTAGAAATGTGCTCTATGTAAATGTCTTTCTGGAACCGGGAAATGGTGTCTGGCAGCAGAGCTTTTGCTCTTGCATGTTTGAGAAGTATACCACACACACAAGCTGCAGGAATGGGAGGCTGCTCACCCTGCTTCCCAACTAAGGTAAACAACTTTCCTTGGACTACCTGAATCAGCTGGATTATTTGCAGCACCAGCCCTCAAAATACAAAATGCTACCCTCCTCTCTCCAATTGTGCACCCTGTGAAGACATTTACAACAACCCTTAGTGGGTAGTCACAAATATTCATAAGATTAAAACTGAAGACATTGCAGAGTTCATGTTCAGGTAGAACTGGAGGAACATACAAGAGGAGTACAAGATCATTCATCCGTATGGGCTCAATAGATGATCCTCGTGAGATACAGGATAGCTTTACTTGGATCCTAGTACCTGTAATTACTTGCAAATGAGAATATGTGACTAGCAACTAAGCCCACAGTAATGAATACGGTAGATGACATTGTGTCATTTACCATTCTTAAGCTGAGAAGTCCTGTCTTTTAAATAAAGGAATCCATTTTTTGTCACTAAATCAATTTTTATCAAACCTGGAATAACTGCACTTTGCTTCTGTGTGTTTCATCTTTGTGCTAATTGTATGCAGTATCTTTCATTTGTTTTTTCTGATGGTCCTTTGTTAAAAACAAAAACAACAACAACCAACCAACCAACCAATCAAGTTTATTTTCTTTGTGGTTGACATATATACCATCATGTTACCACTGTATAATGCTTTCATTGACAGGCACCCTGTTAACAAGAAAGACTTTAAATACGTTTAGAATATTTGTATGATTCAGAGATGATATTCAACGTGAGGACAAAAACGCTAGAAGTGATTGTTAATTACTGAACCATGATAGGCAAGCTACATATTGGATTAAAAAGGTGATAGCTGCTGGTCTTCCTGGAAGAATGTTTCTATTTTGGTAGCTACAGTATCTTGAGTGGCTGGGATCCTCTCTAGCAGCCCTGGCACATTCCTGTTTGAATATCAGGATAAGCCAGATGATCTTAGAATTGCTGAACTATATGCTCTCTCTACTTGGATATACTGCAGTAGCTATGCAGTACTGTACAGTACTTGGACTAGTTATCTTTTCAAAGTTCAGTGTCTGTTAGCATTTTGTTAACATCTAGATTTTTCTTCTTTAAAATGTTAAATAATTTTACAATAATTATAATAAAAATATTTATATACCTCTATGTTACATAAATATCAGAGTGATTTGCAAAAACAATATTCATATACAAACTTAATTTAACATCAGAGATAATCAACTGTTACTGATATGTTTTCTTAATTGTCTGCATAAGGTTTCTGCAAGCATTTAAAAGCTAAAACAGAAGGCACCTGCTGAATCTCTTCCGGCAGAACTTTCTACAGGACTGGGCTGGTTGGTTTCTTGTTGCTATCATATGAGCCTCACCAACTTGGGGGATAACCAGCAATGCTCCTACAGGTGATCACAGTGATCAAGCTGGGAGATAAAGGTTCTGCCAGTCCTCAGGATACCCTGGACCTAAGTTATTGTGGGCTTTGTCAATTAATACAATTACCTTGACCCTGGCTTGGTAATAGATGGGCAGCCAACGCAGATGTTTTAAAACAGGTGTCACATGTTGTACAGTATGTATCCACATCAGTAGGCTAACCACTGCATTCTGCATCAGCTGGAGTTTCTGACCAGGGCCAAGGGCAGCCCCACATACAGTATGAAATCTGGCCTTTAGGTTACCAATTCATGGTCTACAGCTGTCAGAATATACCTAGAACAGCTGTAGCTGGCAAACTAGATCAAGCGGGTCAAAAGCACTCCTTGCCACAGAGTACACTTGATGGCGAGAGATAGATTATCTAGGAGTTATTCCAAGCTGTATATCTTCTTCAGAGGGAGTATGACCCTGTCCAAAACAGGTAACTTCCCAGTTTCCCAGGCATAGGAATCACCCACCCAAATAACCTCCGTCTTCTTAGGATTCAGGCACAGTTTACTGGCCCTCATCCAATCCACTACTGCATTCAGACACCATTCCAGAGCTTTCACAGCCTCTTTTGATTCACTTGCTATGGATAAATAGACCTGTGTGTCATCAGTGTACTGATGACACCTTGCCGCAAAACTAATAACCTCGCCAACCATTCATATAGATGTAAAGTAGCACTTGAGAGAGGATAGTACTTTGCTCAGTTCCATAGCACAAGCGTTGGGGGAGCAAGAAGCACTCACCCAGTGCTGCTCTCTGAGCATGACTCTGAAGGTAAGAATGGAACATCTGTAATAGTGTGCCTCCAGTACCCATCCCACTGAGCCAGTCCAAGAGAATACCATCGTTAATAGTATCAAAAGCTACTGAGATCAAGCAGAACCTGCAGGGTCACACACACACTGTATCACAATAAAATTCATATATCAGGGCAACCAACCTCTGATTTGAACCTAGATTGTAGTGGATCTAGTTAATAAGTCTTATCCAGGAATACTTGCATTTGCACCGCTATCACCCTCTCCACCGTTGATGCCAGTAAAGGGGTGTGGACAACTAGTCACTAGTTGTTACATGCCATCAGGTATTGGGTGGGCTTTTTAAAAGTTTGCACACGGTCTCCATTTTATGGGCAGCACGCAACCACCCATGCCAATATATGTTTACCACACCTATAAACCCATTCAGTCACACCACTTTGACTAGCTTTAATAAGCCAGGGATGGACAAGGATTCAATGAGTAGGTGGTTGGGTGCATTACTGCCAGAATCTTGAATATACATCAGGACTGTAGTCCACTATGCTCCATTTTCAGGTCAAAACAAAAACATTGATAGTTCAGATGGTGTGATTTAGTAGATTTGTAGGACAATCCTAATTAGAATGTTGAGGAGTGATTGTGCTTAGAATGTAATAGAATGCACAGTTCAGAGTTGAAATGTTGATTACCTTGTCTGCCTTTACATACTCATGTCACTTGTGGTCTGTCTAGAACAGATGAAATCATCTCAATATCCCTCCATGGCTATCTCCCTTCACAGATTATGCCTAAAACTGGCTTATTACTGCCCCATCCCACTGTTCCCATCTACTATCCATGTTCCCAATGGGTACAAGCTATATCGACATCTGATATTACCCCCTTTGGACTATAAATCAGTGGCACACAAGAGTGTAATTTCAACATCCTGTGCTTGTGGGATATGGCTGTGCTGCTCGTCAGCTGCAATTTCTCTCTAAAAGGTTGCTTCTTAATATATGTGTTGGATAATGCCAGTGTAGCTGTCCTATTGTGGATGAAAAAGCCTTTAGGGTTCCAGTTGCTGAGTCATTGCCAGATTAGTTCTGTGCAATAGACGAGCATGGTAATATAGTGGTTGTTGCAAATGTTGTCTTTTATCCTAAGCACTTATTTGTTTGGCTATAAGCCATAACAACAATACTAAAATATCAACACAAAATGCTCTGATCTGCCTGTAGATTATCCAGTTGCTTGAGCCACTGAAGGGTAGGCACTGTATGAACCAAAAACACCACATCCAAATGTGCTGTCTGCACAACAAAACCTTAAGGCAAATACAGTAATTTGTATTTTCTAAACCAAGTAATAATGAAATACAAGAGTGTGCAGAGTTCTTATCACAGACACGCCCATCCCTGAATCATGGAATTGTAGAGTTGGACATTGCTCTGAGGTCAGCTAGTCCAACTCCCTGCAATGCTGGGATCTCAACACATGGTCCCCCATCCATTTTGAAACCATATTGCTGTTATCCACAGAAAATACAAAACCATTTTTTCTTTGGAGGGAAGAGGTAAGGAGGATGGAAGAGCCAGTCATATTAATTGATATAGCATCACCAGGCTTAAAAAATAACACTATCTCTACTATTTCTAGTGTAGGTTTGTGTTGGCATATTGGTGTAGTAAGGTAGCAGCATTGTGGGATAGCTTTCCAGGTTGGTAGCTTTTCAGGCTGATTGCCTGATTCAGCCCCAAACTTGAGTAGTATAGCATGGAAGGTGAACTATGCTTCTCACCTGTGTGTGGTATCAGGGACAGTTCTCCAAAACTACTATTTTTCTGTATACTTTAAGTACATCCTCACATGCCCAGAAGACAATACCCTGTCTGTGAGCAGCACCCTGCACTGCCTTGCTGGATAGCCAATAAGGTCCAGCAAATGTGCAATTAAAGAGAATATCAAAGAAAGTGTTATTAACAGGCAACCTAATGCTTTCCAGGGATGAGGTGACTCTTTGCATGAATTCCTTCATCTGTGCTCCAGCTCATGGAAAGCCACCGGTAGCATGGCTGCATATAAACTTGCTCTGATATTTGAAAATCACTAAAGGTCCATATTCCCTTTTGGATGGCCTAGGAAGGCACTAGTTTAAGTTCTGCTTTTAGGTTTTCTGCTAGGTACTACTTCACCATGAAGAAAGACCAAAAGAAAATCCTTTTTCATTTCTGTTTCCTATTTTTTGGCGTTAAGTATGAGGGCTGTATTATGCTTTTCTGGTTTCTGAAAGATATATTTTTCAATGTAAACAACACGTGCATTTCCTAACACCTATATTAGCACCACTTTAGCTTTTTATTGCATTTCAAAGGGTTTGGATGGACATTAATCCTTAAACCTTTCTCAAGTTCCTGTCTTCTTTCTGGCTAGAATTGAAACAGATGCTTGACATGTTTGGTAATGCTCCAACTAGGATCAGAGTTTTTGTTATTCCTTGGAAGTTTCAATAACTCTCTTCAAAGATCCACTGTCATCCTTGTAGTCTTCCTCCAGCCCACTCTGAATACTCAGTCAATCAGCAGCTGTGAACCTGAGTGGTGTTTACGTCAGTTTCCTCCTGCCTCTACTTCTGTCTCATGTCTCCCACAGCTAATGTGGTTGGTGGGGCGATGCTCCTCTATGTCACCATCCAGAAAGTGGTATTTTTTTCCTTCTCCTTGCCTTACTGTTTTCAAAAGATGCAAGCAAAAGTAACTAGATGCCTAAGAACACTCAAAGCCGTTTTGAGAGGCTTTCAGATGGTATATGTGTACATCTAATGAAAAGAGCTATATGGAGTATACTGAAGTTAGCCATTGTTTAAAACCTTTTTTACTGCAGCCAGTTATATGAGTTCTCTCAGTCTAAACTGGTGACCTTTCCTCAGGCTCCAATTTGTGATGAGAAATCCCCTGAATATTAGCTCATAATTTGTAATATTTCTTTACCTGGAAACATGTACACATGTTCCCATAGGCCCACATTTGTTTTGTTAAACATTTGTGTGCATACAGGAACCAGGAGTCTCTTAGAAGCCAGAGAAAGGTGAGCAGGAGCTCTGTCCTTGTTGCCTGATCCAGACTTTTGAAACTTTGGGCTCACAAACAGCAAAGCAAACATATCTATGAAGGCTGTTTTGGGGTTTTTTTTGACCAGGATTGGGAGTTGGGGATAAGTATCCAGTGAAGTCAAAACTATCTTGAATTGCACCCTAAAAATCCACATTGCATGCCAGCAGAAGCTGGAAGAACATCTGAGTGTATGGTTTGGCAACAGAATAGCTGTTTACTAATTTTCCCACCAAAGTCTGGATTCTGATGATGAGAATAAATCCTTTCTCGAGTGTTCCTTTGCTGGGACATCAAGCGGGAACATGCACAGATACTTTAAAGGAAATATTCGAACGATCTTGTCCTAAATAATTACACAGCAATTAAGTATTATGCTAGTGACATTATTACAATTTCTTGTGCTATTTTTACTGATAGTAATCTGTAAATATTGATGCTCAGTTTAATTTAACAAAGAAATCATACATTATGTAAGAGAAAATAATAAACTTGCATTTAATGGCTTGTGTGCCACTAATGATAAAAGAGTAAGAGGGGTAGGAATGGAATATTTGTAAAGGAGAAAAAAAAAGACAATAAAGATGACTTTCAGGAGTGTATGCAGACCTTCCAGATATTACTATTGCATTTCTTATGTCTTCAGATTCGTATCCCTTGTATCTCTTGTAGTATAACTCTGTTCCCCAACCAACATCCTTCCGTTTTCCATATATCCTTGCAATAGTACCCACATGTTATTATAATGCATGGTGACATTTTGTAATATCGCGGTCTATAGAGTTTTACGCTCATTTTTTTTAATAGCAATGTCACTTCTATAAAAATGTCCATCTTGGAAATCTAATTATTTTCAAAAGAATTTCTATTACTGTATGGGACAATCATGTTATATTGCCTGTGACAAGCAGGGCTGCAAGCCATTTTTTATGTTTCATCTGTATTACTAACAATGGCTGACCATTATTATTACTACTATAATATATTATTATGATATTTTACACTTTAATTTTAACTCCCTTCTATCCTATTAAGAGCAGTCTTAAAAAATGTCAGTGTTTTAACAGCTCTCCAGGATGGTGTTAGCTTTCTTACACACTTACAATGGGTAATGTTTCGGTCAATTGCTAATTTGCCTCCTAGATGGTTTTCCATAGGGTTTCTTTTTCCATTTGCAGAATTGTGAACCTCTTTTTATTCTGCACACTGCTTTGAGGTACTAAAATATTGTGCACTTGTCAAGCTCATTTTGTCCTCTGAAATGCAGACACACAACCCTTGTGCACATAGGTGGCACTCTATAAATTTACTGCAAAAACTTGTCATACAAAATCTGTCTATTTCTCCATCTTTCCCAGTATTATCTGTTCTGACTGACAGTGGCTCTTTAGGGTCTCAGACGGGAGTATTTTGGGTCACCTACTACCTGATCCTCTTAGGATATCAAGGATTGAACCTGGGACCACAAAGCATATTGAGCTATGGCTTCCTCATACAAGTAGATATGTGTACACAAAGGAAAAGTATAGATAGAATGGAGTCATTGAAATGATTCTGGGTGGAGCACCTCCACCTGTGGATTAAGTTTCAGGAAACCAGAACGGATTGCAGCAGTGGGATGCAACACACACAAAAAAAACATTATTGGTCCATGTTCTCTGCTAAGATACACAGAATTCCAGTAGCAGTTCTGTTTGTTGCTTTACACTCTTGGACTATAATTGTAAAATAAGTGTGTACGTATAAACAATTGTTAAAATGATTGCAACACAGGATGGAGAGAAATTCTTTGCCAAGAATACATCTAGAATAAAATAAATAAATCTGAATAAAGGAAGCACATCAGCACTAAGGAATTCGAAAAAATTTCGAGAGTAGAACAACAAAAAGATTGAAAAGCTTCTGTAATTGACTATTGAGGACAGATGAGATAGTCACTGAAGTGTGCAATTTGATAAATTAGCTATTAAAGGGAATACAATAAGTTGTCTGTAAATATATGAGGAATATAAACAGGCAGGATAGGAAAGTTATTTGATGTGATACAAAGCAAAACTGAGCAAAAACATTATAGTGAACTTCCAATACAATTTTTTGTGATGCCTACCAGATTAAGTAAACAGATTTGTAAAGATGTTTTTGACTCCTGAGTCCTATAAATAGTAAACAAAATAGTTATGACTTTGTGTGTACAATAAAAAGGGCATTGCTACTTATAGTGGAAACTATTCCCTACTTCATCTGGAACATAGGGTGGCTGAAGTGGTTTCAGTCTCTAGAACTTGCTTCATTGAGTGAGGTGTGTGTGTACGGATAATATATTTGACCCAACCCTTTTCTCCCTCCCTCTTCTGTTAACATTTTTCATGGGTTCCCATATGTCAATATATACTAGCAAAGTGCCTGTCACTACATACTTAGTTACGTTAATGGCATTGATTTCCAGCCCCTTAATAATTTTAGTTGTTCTTTTCTGCACCTTTTCCAGCTCAACAGTATCCTTTTTTAGGGTCAAACTGCAATGTGTTATCTACAGAGCAGTGCCTTTATGTGGAAGGCACTTAAAGGGCACAGCTACCTAGCTAATGTAATATTTAGTTTGACTCTCACCTGCAGCAGGCAGAACTGTACATAGTATTCCAGGTATGATTGCACCACAGGTAGGCACAACAACACTAGCAGTTTTATTTTTGATCCCTTTCCTAATGATCCCTGGCATACTTTTTTCATAACTACTGCATACTTGATCAACATCTTCGTAGTGGAGCTGTCCATCATGATTTTGAGATCTCTTTCCTGACTTGTCACTGTGAGTTCAGACTTTATCTAGGGTTTTTGTTTTTGCCCAAATGTCTATAATGCAGTACATTTGCCATTTGATGTCTATAATGCAGTACACTTGCCATTTGATTGCCTGTTCACCCACTTATATCCCATCTTTTGAAGCTCTTTGTAATCTCTTTTTGTTTTGTTTTTTCTACCATGAATAATTTGATGTACGTAGCAAACCTGGCCACTTCACAGCTTATCCCTAACTTCAGACCATTTATGGACACGTTAAAAAGCATCATTCCCAGTGCAATATTATAATATACAGTGTCAATACTAAGTTGTCTGACTAGTAGACTTTAAAAGTCAAATTATTTACATTGCAGACAGCTATATGCCTCTTTTGTTGGATCTATGTAATCACTTGTCTTAATTTTTTTTCTATAAAAAACGACAGGCTTGTTTTGGTTGCTGATTTGTTTGTGTCTTCGAGGGGTTAATCACAGTGACTGATGCAAATTGAGAGCAAAGAAAAGAGCCCATGGTTAATTGGAGCTTTTATGATAGGAAAATTTCATCTCAGGTTAGATTGCCATGTAAACAATAACATGATCTTAAGTATGCGTGGAGTCAAGAATTCAGTGCAAATGTATGATGAGCAAAATATGCATGGATAAAATACTTGGAAATTACTCAGAATGTAACTAGGTGTTGTTGGTATAGCATTTTTTAAATTGCTTTGCAACATGTTTGTAAACAAACCTTGTTATCTAAGTGTGAAGAGTGTGTTTAAAGGCTTTGAAAGCAATTCTGCAAGGGGGCCAGGAAGGCAGTGCTTTACTAATCTGCCCATCAAGACAGAAGGGTGGTATTTCCCTCCTCTTTTTTTTTAAACTGCACCAGTTCCAAAGTGGTATTGCAGAGGGGCTCAGATTTGACATCTTCCTGAGAAGGGCAAGCTCCCTCCATGTCCTACCCCAATCAGCTTTCATTTTCTTTGATCTTGAATGTGCTTGTTGCACATATGCTGGCCAGTAAATTCTCTTGAGCAACGTCATTAGGGGCGTCAAAGTTCTTATGTGCATCCTATTTTTATTTCCTGTAACAGGTTGGAATGGGAGATGACTACATAATACAAATTCGTAATACTAGTACTTACAGTGTATATTGCTTGTTGGTAAATGGATCATTTTTTTTACTTTTCCCCTGACCATGTATCAATTGGAAGCCTCTTGAAAAATTTAGTATTACTTTTCTAAAATAGCCAAAGGGAATATGTAAAGGTTAACAAACAATATTTCTTAACATGGATTAGCTTCCTTTCACGATTTTTTAAACAGATGATAGATAGATAGATAGATAGACAGATGATAGATGATAGATAGATAGATAGATAGACAGATAGACTTCCCACTTTTTCAAGTAAATGCTGACTCTCCCTTTTCTGCTTAGTTCATCTTACCTCTCCTTTTCTTTGGGACTTCCATTTTATTCACAACATTTTTATAATCACTCTTGTAGTGCTTTTCTTTTACATTATAGTATTCTCTTCTCATATCCATTTTCTGCTTCATCCTTCCCTTCTTGTGTTGTGCATCTTAAGGTTCTTAATCATCCATGTCCTTCCCTCCCCCACAGCTCCCACCAGTTAATTTCTCTCACCAAAACTGAACTGCATCTCTCATCAGGCTCCAGCAATAACAGGGACTGGTGGGGCTTTGACGAGTGTCTTACAGAGGTTGGGGAGGGGGGGTTGAAGGCTGGCCCAGGACATGAGGCCCATGATATAAGGAGTTTGGTCCCACCCGTGGGGCAGGAGTTTGGGGTGGGTGGGTAGGGGAAGGGTCTGAGCAGTCAGAAATGGAGGTGGGGGCGCAGGAAATGTCAGAAGCGGAGGAAATGGCTGTTCAGGCAAGGGGCGGGGCATTCAAACCCCCACATTCCCTTGTCCCTCTGTCTCCTAGAACTAGAGATTTGAAGAGGGAAGTGCAGGAGAAGCCTCAGGTTGTGCATGCGCACTTCATCAAATGAAGGTACATAAGTCTGGAGGATGGAGGCATGGTTCCAATGTTGCTTCAGCTGCTCCGCCAGGCATGAACTTGGAAAAGTTAACGCCAGCTTAAGTAGACGCTAGAAGTGATTGTTTTTGTGTGTATCTGATGCATCTTAGGAACTGCTGTGTGTACTTTTGTCAATAAAGAATTAACTATCGGCTATTTACCTTTCTGAACAGGGGGTATGTAGGACAGGCAGCATGGCCAATAGTCAATAATTATGAAGGTTGTAGTCCGGCAACATCTGGAGGGCCACATATTAGCCACCCCTGCTCCAGCATACAATTAACTTCTCTCTGTGTCTGGGTCAGAGATAGGAAACAAAGTGCCCTGCAGATGTTGCTGGACTACAACTTCCAGCCTGCATGGCCAGTGGACAACACTGATGGAAGCTGTAGTCCAGACATATCTGCAGTGTGCCATGTTTGCTTTCCTTGGTCTGGCTCTGCTCTATTGAGTCACTTTCTTGGAAGAAAAACAAATAAGCCAGCATGCAAAATGTTTTCCCTGCAAATATATTACCTGCAAAGTCTGTTTTTGTACACCAATATGAATATTTTTACAAATCATAAATAGAATAAGAGATTTGTAAGTGACCCAATGAAGAACACATCCTGACACCTGTATTTCAGAACAATTCTTACATTCTGTTTCTTTTCATTACAATAGCTTTCTGTGAGTGAACCTAGCTTCGTCTGGCACAGGCTCTAGGGGGAAAAACAGCAGCAGACAGAAGTTTATTTGAGATTTTTTAGTATTATTCAAAAGAGACAAGTGGAAGAGATATTATTGAAAGTAAAGTTCTAAACTACTCAAACATCTAAAGGCTTTTGAAAACTTTATACACAACCCCAGTTAATTCTGTCATGTACCAAAGTGCCAAAAGATTGAGCAAGGATGAATGTTAATCCACTTTTATAAAATCAAAGGGTTCATATATTATTTTTTACTGTAAAGAAATAATTTGAATAAAATTTGACCCTTTCTTCAATAGTCTGTGGGTCAAATGGAACCCACCATTAAAATTCTCTAATATCTTTCTTGTATTAGCATTTCAAAACTCAATTTAAATATTCACAGAGCTCTTTTTTTAATAAACTTAACAAAATTCAGGTAATTTCCTTCAACTTTCTTGATTGAACGAAGGCAGTAGGTAGAGATATAAAAAAGATGTACAGCTATGAGCAAAACCTGAAATCAATTATATATAAAAATAACATAACACATGGAATGAAATTAATCAAAAGGAAAAAAATTTCTGCTATATGATTCTCTGGTCTGCTACCTGCAGGCAAGGAACGTAAATGAAAAAAATCAACATTCTTCTCTCAGATAAGGAAAAAATTAATAAAAATGTTTCTTTCCTACAGATTCCCTGATGCAACTTATGTTAAAAGTGAGTGGCTGCAGGAAGAACTTGTTCATTTTAAATAGCTCCCATTTTCCTTGGCCAGAAAAAAATAGCTTTTGCCTTGCTGTTAAGCTCAATTACATCAGGTTTGTGTGGATTTGCTGTGTCCAGGAACACCTCTGTATCCTCCCCATCCTTGTTAACTGCTGTCAGGCAAACTCAGAAAGGACTTGAGAAAATGATTTACAGTTTTTTCATAATAAGTAGCAAAGAAATAGTTTTAACCTTGAACTTGTTTAAAAGTTGGAGTTCCATCCTGCTTGTGATTGGGAGTATCACAGGGTTTCCCTGACCAAACCTCTGTTAGCTCTTTAAATTCAAATGGTGGACAGTAAGAACCCTGTTTAGGTCCCAGATACTACCAAATGCCCTCACTGCAGTTATGTTAGGATCATGGGAAAGGAAGGGAGCAATGATTAGGGTTCATGGTCAATTGGTAAAAATGAGCCCATGCTGAGCCTCAACACTGGAAAGGTCTGTTCTGAATAACATGGGCTTGAAATGTGTGTCAGCATTACATAATAATAATAATAATAATAATAATAATAATAATAATAATAATAGGAATCCCTTCTTTTTATTACTTACTTTGTGACTACTTTGTTCGGAGAGAGAAGAGGATTCAGCTTCCAGCATTCACTTCAGAATGGGTGTATATATAAGCTTAGATAGAGCATAAGATATTGTTCTAGTCACTTGGCATTTGGGTAGACCTGAAAGTTGATAGGACTTGGAATTTGATTTATCAGTTTGCCTCTGGAGACTGAGATGAAGTACACTTTTTTGACCTCATCCTGTCTGCTTCAAAGAGCTCTTCCAGAGGTGTACATTTCTAGGAATGCTTGTGATTCTAATAATGGGATCTCAGAATAACTGACAGGAATCCCCAAAGTAGAGGGCAAATGTCACTCTAAGTGCACTATATAAGGTTACAACTTGTCACTATATAGTAAATTTAGTTTCATTAAAATATACCATATTCCTTTCTAGAATATAAAATAATAATGTGCAAGCTCAGTTTCAGTGTTTCTTTGTTTCCATGCCTGGGCATTGACATAATACAGTGATGGGGTAGACCAGTTATGGGTACATGTGTATTATCCATACTGCCATGTGGGTAAGCAGGTTGGTGGTTTATATTTATTAAAATGTACAGATATATGCTTGTTATGTAGTAGCAAATAACAATGAAAAAGGAGCCTTCAAATAGGATAGATTCCGTTGGCTCAGATACAAGAGGGGTATTCCATTATATCATTTTATCATTCCCCACCTCCTTTTGAGGAATGTGTTGTATTTCTTCTTTCAAGTCTTGCCTGTCTGCTTTCCTGAAATGTTTTTGTGTGTATAAGTTGAAGGCTCTGATTATCATTGTTTATAGAGACTAAAGTCATGACTGACAAAATTATTTACCTTTAGCTCTGTCTTCAAAAGTATTCCGAGATTCTCATTTCAAGTACCCTATCTACTTATCAAATATAAAATAAGACCATTGATACTAGAAATACTTAGCTGGTTATTAAATACAGAGGTAGTAGAGTACTATAAAACAGGATAATTCACAAGTATATTTTTGACATGAAAGCAGATGGTGTAGACTTATCCCTGCGCCCCATCCCGCCATTGATATTGTTCATACCCAAGTATATGTACTGGCCTTTGGGTCCAAAATACCCAAAGTGGCCTTAAGGTATGATGTGAGCACAAGATATCAGTACTACTGCACAAATCACTAATAACTCATGATCGGAGTAGTTAAAAAAGAACCTTCTGAAACAAAATCTGCAGTCTGGGGGAGACATGGTTCCATTAGTCGGCATAGCATGAAAAATGGGCCCCCAGGATATGGAATTCCCTGATTAGAAGGCAATCCTATTTCACTGAAAGGCAGTGAGGGTCCTGCTATTTATTGTTTGTTCGTTTGTTTAATTTATATAGCACCCTTCATCTAAGGAGCACAGGCAAAACACAAAAATCCTTAAAACAATAGCAAAAAAACCAATACCCTCCCACAGTTTAAAAGGCCATAGATTGTTTATTTAGCCATAGGCCTGAGATAAGAGAAATGTTCTCTCCTAGCCCCTAAATATATATAATGAAGGTGCCAGGCTAGTATACCAAAAACGAGGGGCCACCACAGAAAATTAGGACTGCCATTCATATTTTACTTCAGTTGTTTGTATTTGATATAGCTTAGAAAAAATAAGGTTGGTTTAAGTCGCACGCCTATAAAGGTACTTGGGAGTGAGACCCATTGAAGTCAATTGGACTTGCTGCTGAGTAGGCATGCACTGTAAGAAACATTTTAAAGACCAAGCTAAATAAGAAGAGCCACCTGTGGAAGACCATCTACTTCTATGATCATCTACTTCTATGAAACCTTAGGTACAGATGTCCAACTTTACACTTTTATTATGTGACTACTTGTACATTATGTTGGTACAATGTTGTTGGTTTCTTTAAAGGCCCCCTTGAGGATGCTGTTGAGGATGAAGAAGAAGAGTGTCTATCGGAGGGAAATGACATTATCTCCAAAGAAGATTTTCCTCTGGAGGGAAGCTTTTCTGCAGAATTTGAACCTGGGAATCTGAGCTGTGAAGAAGTGGAATACTTTTGTAATAAAGGTAATCAGTATTAAGCAATCCTTGGATCAGCAATCATTTGTATTAAATCAACTCCCTTGCAAATATTTTACACAAAAAATTCCTCTTTTGACATAATCAGATGTACCCAGTTCTTGCTGAACAGTTTGTTAAGCAAATGCTACTTCAAACTAACAACTACGCACAGTCTCACTGCAAAGTTTTTAGCATTTGCTCCTGCTGTACGATTTTGCCTCGTTTGATTCTGGACTTAGGATCAAAGAGCCTAAGCACACATTAAAACTGGTATGTGTTCATATTTGGTTTAGGTTTAAAGGCATTTCATTCTGGTTCTGTCAGTCAAAAAGTCATTTGAATTAATTAAATAAAGTGGTATAAGTGCTTTAAGTGTATGATGTGGATGTAACCACACTATATTTTGACTTAAGAAACAAAAAATTGCAATACATGTTACATATCGAGTCACAAATCTTGGTACTAGCAGCAACATGTTCAAGGTGAATAACAAAAATAAATTATATTTTAAAAATAGTATGTTCTCAGAGCATTTTCAAAATAATTTTGTCCAATGTTTTTTTAGCTGTGTTCCTGTGGTTTTGATTCCTGAACTGTTGATTACAACATTACAACATTATAAAACATTCTCCTGATTGAGTGGTTGGTTTTGCCCTTCAGTTCCTCCAGTTCCTTCTGCTATATCAATGGTTCATTGTGCTTGGGTCCATAATAGTCAACTCTTTCCCTCCCTAAAACTGAGTTGACAAAAATGTGTTTGGTTTCTTAAAGCATGAAATGAAATGAATTATATCGGTTTTAACTTTAATGCTGGGCTTGAGCTGTGTCAGTCTGTTCTGACCCTCTTTTGGAACTCTCTCTTACTTGTCCTGCTGATTAGCTAGATAATAATGATTGGATTGCCTTACCCCTCTAATGATGACTCAATTTTGTCCCGGCTGCTTATATTTCAACTAGGAAATAATGGTCCAGTTCAGATGTAACATAGACAAGCACGAGCCCTGTGCCTATGCATTCTTGGGGATGTAAAACAAGTGTCAAACCCTGGTTTGTTCAGAACCTGCTCATCATAGTTTTTCAGTGTGGACATAAAAGTAAACTATGGTGACATAAGATGAAACTGGTAACCCAAGGGAGCCTTCACTCACGGCACGCCAAGAAGGGAGGGGTGGACAGGTGATGTTCATGGGCATAAGACTTGTACAGATACCAGTTTAAAAAGCTGAAGCTGGACCATTGCTTCTTGAGGCAGCGAAGAGCAAAGAAACTTTAAGTTTGTTGAATTGTCTGGCCCATATAAAATGGCATATTTGTCACTGTCCAGTCACTGTATTATTATGCGATTTTATGCCTACTCTTTAAAGTCTTGGCGGCAGTTATCAGAAAATGGTAATATTATAATAATGCAGCCTTCTTCTAAACCACTTAGAGGTTTTATTAGAATCAAACGGTATATACATTTTGTGAAATAAACAAATACATAAATAAAAAGCGAAAATACACTGGTGGAAAGGATTCCAGAATCTTGTAAAGATCTTGCAGAAAAATAGCTGTTTCATTTGCATCTGCTAGTAACAGTTTAACTAGATACTGCAGCTAGATCGATATGTAAAATTCTGACTCTGCACATGGTGTTTTTGGCTCTCTTTTCTCTCAGAAGGTTGATATTTCATGATATTACTGTTATAGTAGAAGCCACATCTGATTGGCTTCTTGGCCCATGATTTCCAGCCCTCCAAGCTTCTTATACCTGCTTTTTTCTTTACCTTTAGTGCACATCTCAAATTACCTCTGTGCCCTCTTTCTTGTTTTACTCCAAATCTGCTTTATCCTTGAGTCTTCCTTTCTTGAGTCCATGTCTCCCACCACCATCTGTTGGTTTCTGAGATGTCTGTTCTTCAGTCTGTTTTCCTATGCCTCTTAGCCATCCTATCTCTCCCTAGCACTTCCATATTCATTCCCCCAATAACATACAGGTCCTTCCTGATACTGAGTTCTGTAAAGTGTCTCAAAGCCTCCTTGTGCCCAAATTATCTGTCCTCCCTCCCACCCCACACATTTCTTTAAGCATTATTTCCTAGCTCTTTTTCCTTCAGGTTTTTCTGTCTCAGTGCATTACATACTCCGCACCTGTCCTTCAGCCTCCTTGCCTCTCAGCTTCTGTCTCTTAGTTTCCCTATATTCTAGACATCTTCACAGTCCTTAGCCAAATTTACAACTTTCTTTTCCCTCACAGAAGCTGGTCTACAAACCCTGTCATTTACTCAGTAGCTGAGCATTCCTTGTTATGGCATCACCTAAGCCATTCATTGTCAGAGGCTGCACTTCCGTTAGCTCAGTATCACATAGATTAGGCAGTTTATTACCTAATGCATATTCATTTAGGCTGCAATCTAAAGAAACTATTTATTGTTCATTGTATGCCCAAATGAAGCTTCCCCTTATAGTTTCCGCAGCTAATGTGAATGGATTGTGGAAGGTTTGCCCTATAATGGTTTGCCCTGTTGGTTGTGGAAGGTACAATGGTGAAAATGAAAGAGGAACCTATCATTGCTTCACACATGCACAAATGAGTTTTTAAGTCATGTTCCTGACTTCTGGCTGTTCTGAACAATTAGAAACCCCAAAATATGAACTTCAGATTTGTACATCACTGAAGCAAACAGTAAAGCTTTTGCTTAGAGTTTTGGTTGGTCATCTGTTTTCCAAAACTTGGGTTTACTGAAGGCATCTGTTGCATCTTCTCACATAAACACACACACGGCTACATGGTCTTTGACATCTTCACACTCCTTGTGGGAGATGATGTATAGCAATATTCATAAAAGAAGCTGTAAAACTGTCCTTCACTGCCACAGCTACAAATGAAATTGGAAAGGATATTTCTAAGAATGAAAGTGTACATAAACCCAGTAATCTCCTTCCAACTGAGGGCGGTGTGACAGAAAATGCCTACTTTGAAGTATTGAGAGAACCTATCTGGATGGAGAGTATTATAAAGTCATTCCTGGATTGTCCCGTCCCCCGCCCCCCTTCTTTTTCTTTTAATGCTCTGGAAAGGACTGAAAATTTTATTAAAGGGACCTTGGAAATTCACTTGAAGTGCATTGGGTCATTTCCCCCACAAACTCCGTATTAGATTTTCAGTGCACCTCCTTGCCCCAGGCTCCACTGCATATCAAAGAAGAATCAACCAAATAACTAAAAGTTCACACACAACACAAAATAGCACTAGCATTATTTTATAACTTTGTGCCAAGGACTCCAGGGGAAACTTCCAACTAAGAAGATGAAGCTTTGAGGCTGAGACTTAGCCTGGAGAGCTACCATAGTCTATGAAAGTGCAGGTCTTGGGGGTTTCATTCAGCCACAGAAAGGATTTTGATGTGCCACAACAGCCACTGTGGTATAAACACTGGCAAATACAGCCTGACAGTTAAAAATGTATTCATTCAGTTTGATGAAGGGTGGACTGAAATGCCCTCCCATATCCCAGATGTGCAGGTAGGGGGGAATGGGGGGCATTTTAAAGAATATTTGGAATTGGGTGGTGAAACTTAGCTTTCCCTTCCTGAGGAACTGCACCTGTGACTATATTTCTGAAAGTTTAGGAGGGGAGGTAAGGTAAGTTGTTTCTATTCACTCTAGCTGTGAATACTGGCGAAATAATTTAATATGAGCTGCATTTTTGCTGAGTCTGATTAATTTGAGTTGATTTTATTATTTGTGTTTGTCTTGATATTTTGATCATGAGCCATGTAATTTTTTTGTATAAGACACAGTTAACCTCTGGTTTTAGAGTTTGCAGTTTATGTTAGGTGGATGAGACCTAGCATGGCAAGGGGGGTGGGATATATATCTGCTACTGGCACATAAAAGTATATACTAAAAGAAAAGCTGAAATTACCCGTTAATAGTTAGGATGTTGTTTAAGAAGCTCAACCTATGTAATTAGTCTTTGTTTTACAAATCATACTTTGTAAGTAGGTTTTTAAAGCTGCAGTCCTTTACACACTGTCCTACGAATAACTTCCATGGATCCTAAGGGTGCTTACTTCTGAGCAGACATGTGCAGGATTAATTAAATCTTGTGATTGTTCCCTTATTTCAGTGTGGCTTGAGTATCAGCAATGAGCCTTTACAAAAGAGTCAACAAAAGCTGAGGGTAGGAGTTGGTACACATGTAAAAACGGTTAAGACACAGGGAACCACACACAAGAGTATACATTTCTTGGCTGCTGTGCCTTCTATTCTTTCCTAGTTGGCCTTCATTAAGTGATGCATTGACACAAACATTAACCATAGTTAACATTGACCAGATTCTGTCTTCTTAACCAGAGTTTTCTAACCAGTTTTAAACCCTGATTTCGGAAACTTAAGAGGAAACTCGGGGTTATAGTTAATAGAACTCATTGTGGGCAACCATGTATATACCAAATAACTTGCATGAAGTGTGAAGGAATTTGTGTGCAAGTTGTAAGGAGCTGAAGAAGGAGCCCGTGATCCATTGCACTGCTCCTGATGTTATAAGTGCTGCTAAAAGACTCCAGTATTACATTTTATTGTTTTCTGCATCCTTTTTCTCCTTCATGCTGTGTCTGTGTGGAGCTGTCGCTGGCACTGTTTCTAACACTCACCAAATCCTTGGCAGCCTAGAAAATGATTTCCTGGTATCCCTCCTTCCTTCTGTTGAATGATTTTATGTGAGCATGTGTAAATATTTTCTGCAGCTTTTGTGTCTAGCTTTGATACTTAATATATTTGCTTGTTTTTCTTTCTATGTATGTGTGTGCTTTAAAATAAGCAGGAAGGTCTAGTTATTCTTTTTAATGAAATATTTTCAATCAATAGTGATTTTCCCTCTCCCGAGCAATGTCTTTAATGACATATTTTCTGCTCTTCTAATGCTCGAGCAATTGGGAGCAGGATCAGCATAAGGCAGCTATACCATAGAGTAATCATTCTTGAGTTCAATAGGGAGGTCTTTACAGACAACTTTGTTCTTTTTTCTTAACGGGATTAAGAAGATCAGCTCTTTAAATTTCTTGCATATAACAGTGACATTTCCAGGGTGTGCTTAGACCAAAGAGTTCAAAGTGAAGGAATAAAAAAAAAAACCACCCAAAACCGAAAAGCCAATATGACTTTGTTTTTTACCTTGCTGGAGGAGCTGTTTCTGCAAATCGTCTATAAGCTTATTGACCTGCATCTTTGACTCCTTGTTTTCTCTGGATTTGGCTGGAGTGTAGACACTGATAGAGCACTGATAGAGGTGATTGAACAGCCCCCAGCTTTGCTTGGCACAAGGCCCCACAACTCCCCCAGGATTGACATTATCTTTTTCTGACAATACTTCATGTTTCTTCGAGCTTGCACTTCCTTAATTTTATTATTTATTTTTAATTCTTCCTGGAGCCTTTATGTATGTTTTTCAAGGAAATGAAGGGCACACTAATTCTTTTTGGTAAGCAGAGATAGTGTATAATATATGATGACATGTGTTCCCCAATGGAAGGGGAAAAGGAGGAAAAGGCTAATGTATGTAATAAACAGTACTTTTAAAAGATTTTCAAAGAATCATCAGCATCAAATTCCCAATTCCCAGTGCATATATTGACACTGAGGATTTGTATTGCAAAATCTATTACTTGATATATTTTGTCTGTACCATGAAAGTTTATTTGATCCAAAAAATTATGTGTACATAAGTAAACGTACTGCATGTGCAGCTGGAAAACATGGTTTCCTTTGCAGTTTTCTCTACTGCTCATATGCCCAAAGATGCAAGCCTCTGTTTAGTTTAAAAAAGTAACTTGCCTCTTCAAAACTGGGAGCTGCTATAGACATTCAAACAATTTATCTGGATAGTAGCCAGAAAATGCAATCTGTTTTAAATTAGCTTTTGGAATTCATCAGAATTTGCTTCTGGTTTTCCTTGGCCAGAATTACAAACATACAGTGTCTAGTGTAGAACGGACTTGGTTGATCTCCACATTTGAACTCAGATTGGAATTACTTCTCTACGTCAGATAGAGGGTGATTCTGGTAGTAGTTCCCTAATCTTGGATCAAGTGCTGAGTGTTACAAGATCTAGATTCTTTTCCAGATGCCCTTCTGGGTCTTCGTGAGAGTTCAATGGACTCGAACTATAGAGCTAGATGTAATAAGACCTTTTGCAGTGGGTGGTAATGATCCCCCTAAATAAGACATCAGAAATGCTGAATTTGAGGTTGTTGACATCTGTCTGTCTTGAGAGTCACTGGAGTGTGCCTGCAGGGGTGAAGTCAAAACTGCTGGAGAATCACAGCGCCTGCTGTGGCTGCACAGACTGGTAACTCATAACTGCTGCCTCTCATGTTTGTTTTGCTTCATTAGTAGCACCAAACTGAACTCTCTGGGGCACAAGCCTGGACAGTGTGTATGGCGGTCCATGGTTACCCAGTTGACAAGACCCCATTCTTGGCCTTGTTGGAAAGGAAAAGCAGAGAAATACATTTGAGGTGATCTATTAATTAGGTAAGGACTATAAACTAACACAACAGGAACAGAGTAACTGACTGATTTGCTCTCATCTAACAGCCACTTTTGTACCAGGTAGTCTGTTTCCAATTTCATCCAAGAGGCAAGTATTCTTCCTTATGCTTTTGTTCTCAATGGCTTGCTGGTGGAGAATCCTAGAATATTGTTTAATAATAATGGACAGCCCTGACCCAAAGAATTTGTTCATCGTAGTGTTAATACAGAACTGACTTTATCAGGGAAAATATTGTTGCATCAAATCTGTGGTGTTGGATAAATGCTCTTTATGACAGGATTACCACACAAGTTAGAATAAAAATGTAAGCAACTTTTGACCAGACATATTTATTAATGGCAGTTAATTTATTTTGATTTATTCCTCACCTCATCCCCTCAGGGTGAGTTACACTTTCAAAACAGCACCTAATCCAATAAAATTTAATTACTGGGGCAGCATAGCTGTTGAAGGAGTACTGAGTAGTGGTAAATATACCAAATAATATGATTCAGAGAAGCTATGTAAGCATACAGGTGAGAGAACCAAGAGAAACTGCTGCTTTCTTTTGAGGTTTTTCCAGCTGCAGCTCCTAATTTCCCAAATGTACACTGTAGTTTAACCCTAAAAATGGCTTCCCTCTTCAGCTTTTGGAAGGGCTAATCTAGTTGTGTACATGATTCTGTTCCTTGTGCAACTAGGCACATGCAGAGCTTTTTGATTCAATGGACTTCTATTTAATAAGCAAGATCTAATCTTAGGGTTGTGGTGGAAATCCCCAAAAGTGAAACTGGGTACATTCAGGAAACTGTGAAATACTTCAGGATCAATATTAAAGATGATTTCATGTTTGGATACACTCTTCTCAAGTTCTGACGTACGGTTTTCACATAATCCCATTGGGCAGCATAATACTGGCTGCTGTCTATCCCATGGAATGTGACTGTTCTTGTTCCTCCGCCTCCCTTCTCTCTCTCTGTGTATTTGGCAGCTATAAAGCTATGTGCTTCAAGTATAAAAGCAACATACTGCTTGTCACCAGCACTTTAAAAAATGTCACTTTGTAAGTAATAAGCACCAATTACTAAGTGATAGGCGGCAGTCAGGAGAAAAGAGCAGGAAAATATGGGGTATAAATGGTGCTAAATGAGTGCAGCAGAGAACCTGCAATTCTACAGTCGTCGTCCCCTACTCCTTTTGTCCCATTTCTGTCAGACAAAGCTGGGTATGGCTAAGAAAAGAACTGACATAAAAGAGATTTTTTTTAAAAAAAAATCAATTAAATTAAAAAATAACAGAACCCCTGTTTTACTGAAATGCAGCTCAATACTACAATAATTACGCACATGGATATATTGTTGGCTAACTGGATGTTTTTCTTTGAGGACTTTCCTTCTTAAATCATAGTGAATCCCATAGCTCTTAAATCAGTGGATGTAATGCTTCCTAAAAACCTAACATAGGAACACCCCTGAAATTTTTTAACATCCAAGAGTGAGATAGGAATTATTTACATGTCATAATCTCTCACTTAAATCTGCTTAAATCTCAATGTACTTTTTCCCATCAGGTGGTGGATCATTTGAGGAAATTATGAGGCAGCTACAGTTTTCCAATTGTGTTTTCAAGTTTCAATTTCTGATAAAGGGACTTAGAGAAACCTCCCCTTTCCCCCATTTTTTTCAATTTGATTTCAACACTGTGTTGTGAGAGGAGCACTTCCCGCAGTTCTGTATTTCCAAACCCATTTGATAGACTTGTACATGGAGAAGGTTGTGGCAACGTTGTTTATGTTATCAGAACTGTAAATTACGTAGGCATGCCTGAGCAATTTGATATTTGTGAATTCCAGTGTGAACTGACAGAATCTGATTCTCCTAAATGACTGTGTGGTTAGATTTCCACTGACTTTCCTATCTCCTGAATGTCCTGTTCAAAAATTCTATCAATGTTTGTTTAAAACACATATTTTTTAAAGAAAATATGCTTGCAAGTATATATTTAAATACGCATTCATGAGAAACTTTAAAAATTAGCAAATTCACGTGGATACAGGACAGTTTTATGGGCAAATAAATGCAAAAGTGTACCGTAAATTCAATCATTCCTAAAGTCCATTGCCAGAACTTTGGGCAGATTGCAAACAATAACCCATTAAAGTGAAAAATACTATGCTCCCAAGAATGTATCTGCTTTTGGTGTGTCATGATTCACTGCAAAATTAATTTGACTCTGAAGTCATGATGTGAAATACTTGCGGGGGTTCTGATAATGTCCTTTTCTTGTACTCCTGCTTCAC
The DNA here is from genome assembly GCF_964270895.1 of Podarcis filfolensis. Classification (NCBI taxonomy): domain Eukaryota; kingdom Metazoa; phylum Chordata; class Lepidosauria; order Squamata; family Lacertidae; genus Podarcis; species Podarcis filfolensis. The sequence continues at coordinate 70,106,317 of NC_139603.1, forward strand.
TTGACTGTTTGTCTAAAGAGCACCCCTTTTGCATTTGGGACTGAAGTTGTGTGTTTGAACACCTACAGACTTGAGAAGTTCTCCAGACACGAAGCCATGTTCCATGGTACACACCCATACAATATAAGATATGAGCTCTTTGAAATTTACATACTGATGTTGATGTGCCATATCTTACTGCAGTGGTAGCCTCTATCTTATGCTTTACTATGGCTGAATAGGTTGGAATAGAAGGAGCTGTTTTTTAATTCTCACTGAAATCAGCTGGAATATATAGTACATTGTCTTTTTCTCTGAGGTAATGTTACACCATTTCTGATGGTGGGATGAGGTGGATTAAGTTATTTGCACCTAGGTCCCATTGAAATCAGGCTGAAAACTGTGACAAATTTAGCATGAATCAAGCCAGATGAAAACTGGCTTCAGTTTGCTTAGTTGTACTGTTTAAAATTAGGTTGGAGGCTATAACTTGAGCCTTCACTGATAATTGTTTTTAAATCAGCACAGAGTACAGTGGTACCTCGCAAGACGAATGCCTCGGAAGACGAAAAACTCGCAAGACGAAAGAGTTTTTCGTTTTTTGAGTTGCTTCGCAAGACGATTTTCCCTATGGGCTTGCTTCGCAAGACAAAACGTCTTGCGAGTTTGTTTCCTTTTTCTTAAAACCGTTAATACCAGGGTGCATCCGTGCTTCGCAAGACGAAAAATCCGCAAGACGAAGAAACTCGCAGAACGAATTAATTTCGTCTTGCGAGGTACCACTGTACCGGTATTTGTATTTTTACTGACTTAGGGCAGTAAATTTAGCAGGTACTAAGCGCTTGCATGATATTTCCTTTACTTTGTGAAAATTATTGTTGTCTTTCATTTTTTTCCTTTTTGCCATGTTCAGACTGCCAAGGATCAGTGTAGACCTCTGAAGACCAGCTGCTGGAAATAAGCAAAAGGAGAAGCTGTTGCCTTCATGCCCTTCTCCTTTTGTGGGCTTCCCAAACGCACCTGACTGTTTTTTGTTAGAAACAGAATGCTAGATGAGATGGACCTTTGGACTGATCCAGCAGGACTCTTTTTGTTCTTATATTATTAAGGCCCGTTGTGGTTCCCTGCAGTGTGTACACATAGTATGGGCATGTAAATAGCAGCAACAAAAGGAGAGCTCTCTCATGGCACTCCAAAATTTGATGTATTTATTTATGATGCTCTGTAGTGTCACTTTGAAACAGAGTTTCCACTGTAATTTTCTGTTTGGTGATACTGGTAATTTAGTTTTACATTTATGCTTCCTGGAAGAGTAAACTTGAACTCCATTCCAAACTTTTCACATTTCCCTCTCTTCTTGTAGGCAGCTTTCTGTTTGTAACTAGAAGTCCTTTACCGAAAGCTATCTTGTCTGATGATAAAACCATGAGTGTATGAAGCTCACACATTTTTCATCTCTTTTATGACCTTATCTTTCATGAGCGGCTTCTGTGAAGGTATCCTAACTATAGAAAGCACCTGGAAAACATATATGATATCTGTACGGTGATAAGCAGTTGTGAACAAGAAACTAGACCTGTCAGTTCTGAACTGTTCATTGTTAAAAAAAATACTTTGTAGATTTAGCCGATTGCAAAATACATTATAGGGGGACGAACAGCTGCTGTGATACTCAGTCAAGAAAGCTCAATAGCTACTATTGCATAAGAATTTTTTATGAGAGACTTATATTGAGGGGCTGTGCATGGATTACTGTAGTATGAAGAATGCCTGTATGACACTAGAACTTCAGTCCTCAATGGATCTGATTTTGTTAGGACTTCCAGCTTTGTGTCTTTTGGATAGCAAAGTAGCATCCTGATCCCCCCCCCCCCAAATGTGACACTTCCAATTATATGTAGGGGGGAAATTACTGCCAATGTGCAAACAATTCTATATTCTGTTATGCTGTCGGTAAATCACAATCCCAGCTAATAGGCCACAAAGTTTACTCAGCATTTATTTTCTAAAATGTGCTAAGGTTCAAACCTATCTCCTAAGGACTGCCTTCTGAGCTAGGTGTATTTCCCACCTATGAAGTGGGAACTTTTAAAGAATCTCATGGATTTCTGTTTTCTTGGTGAAAATCTGTGCTGTCCTTTTTTTCTCAGAAAACACATAATCCCTTCCCCCCCTCCAAATCTTCCCCAAATCCACATCTGCATCAGAAAATATGAGGCTCATCATTGGTTTTACCCCACAAATCCCCTCAAATTAAATGTTTCTATGTTGGGGAAGGCTGATATAGACTTTTGAAGCTGTGAACAAGCTTCAAGGATTTGATTCTTATAAAGTTTTGTAGGATTTATTGACATTTTAATAACTCTTTAGATGCAAATGTGCTAGAATATTGTTATTTTTAAAAATAAGATTGTTAATTTTATTGTCCAGTAGAGAGACACTGTGTGTGTGTGTGTGTGTGTGTTTATAATATGCAGTTAAAATAATTAATTTCATTGTCTCATGTTTGTGTTTTAAGATGGAGAAAGAGAGAGAAGTAGGAAGCAGAGGATGTTAATTCTGTGTATTTCCTTTGCAAATTGATAGGTGATGAAGAGGGCAGCCAAGAAGCAGCGGATTCTGACGGGGATGCACGGTTGGAGAAACCTGGACCACTTATGCTTGAAACAGAAGACTGGGATGGGCCAGGTAGGAATATATTGCTGTATAGATAAATGAACAGCCAGCACTGCAAGACTCAATGCTCCCTCCACCTTGCCAGTTGACCATAGTGAATGTTGTATATCATTTTATTTTTGCAAAGACCTTTCTTGGATTTTTTTTATAGGTGAGTAGCAAGATAAAGGGGTTCTACTTTCGTCTCCATGAAAAGTGGAAAACAAAAGTTTTACGTAATTGAAAACATATAGCAAAAGATTCCTTTTCCTTAGCATTTTATTTATTTATTTTTGCTAAGTAGAGATTTCGGGGTCAATACAAAAAGGCAATGATCTGTCCAATGTAGCATTAAGTAAACATCCCATCAGCGCAAGGGTTTTTACTTGTGCAATGAGACTTCTTCCCCTCTCCTCCCCCTGCATGTTCCCTAATTCTGGTCCAAGGGTTCCCCCAACTCCCCAGAACGGTTTTCAGGAGGGCATGGAGCATGCACATGGGTGAAAGGGATGGAGACTCATGTTGCATAAGTGGTAACCTTGCGCTGATGGGACCTGTTAGTTGGATACTGCCTCATGTGTAGTAATTCTTCCAAATGTTAGAAGAAGTGTTATTCTGAAATGGTGTCTGGTTTGCACCCAACATACACCTTCTACTTTGGAAAAAGTCATGTGTGAAACATGACTCTTGAGTATAAACACACAACCCCCAGAGCCATTTTTATAATCATTGGTATGGCATTTCTGAGCATGCAAATTTGTTTACCACCCTTAGCTTATCCAGCAGCTTGAAAAATACATTTATTTATTTAAACATTTTTATTTTATTTATTTTTATTATATTTATAGAACGCCCTTCATCATAAGATCTCAGGGCAGCTCACAGAATAAAATACAGGATAAAAATAAGTAAATAATTAAAACAAAACAGCAAAACACTCCCTTTTCATACATTTAAAAGACTGTAGAATATTAATCAGCCATAATATTAAACCAGCTTTCTCATTAGGTTTTAAGGTGGTGTACAACAAAATGTAAAGGTATAGCCATCAGACATAAAAATTATGAAAATGAAATGCAGCAAAAATCTGGGAAGCTAAGTAAGGTAAACCAGTCTCATAAACCTAGACTGGTAGCTCATTGGCAGCCTGTGTAGCTCCTTTAAGAGCCATGTAATTTGTGCATGATAGAATATCTCAGTGATTAGCCGAGTGCATGAGGATACAGTAATCAGTAAACTGAGCAGGGATTTAAGCTTGAGTTAGCATGCTATATCTGCTAGGGGTGTGCATTGACTCTGTGTGAGTGAGGGCCAAATAACAAGGGAAACCAGGGTGCAGAATCATCATGAGTAGTCCACTTGAGGTGGCTTATGCTGCCCATCCTAATTCTGGTCGCAGCAGTGGTGTAGGGATGAGCAACCCTATCTGATTTCTTAAGACATTCCTACTCCAAGTGGTTCCCCTAGCATCAAAATTTCCATATTTGTCCAGAAGGATTCAATGGTTGATGGTATATATTGTTTCTGAGACATCAAGAAGAACCAATGTAGTCGCTCTGTCTTTGCCCTTGTCTACATAGATCATCCACCAGGATGACCAAAGCAGTGACAGTACTGAACTCTTATCTGAAGGCAGATTGAAACATATCTGACCATCCGCTCTGTCCTTGGTCACTGATAGCCACATATTTCACCCAATGAACTATGTGACTTGGCTATGGGGAGTCTAAATAAGCACTAAGTACCTCTCAAATCAATTCATCAATGTTATCAAAACTATCATACCACAGATTCTGTCTGTATGTGTCTTTGCTTCTATATGCATCACCATTTAGTCTAAAGGATATACTTTAGACTAGCAAGCAGTATGTGGAATGTTTTGTTAGCATTTCTTAGGGAGGGAGCTGGATTTTTTAAAAAAAGATTTCAGGTGGGCATTACTCTATTTTCCTTCCCCCTCGCCTGCAATCCTGAGCATACTTACATGAGAGTAAGTACAATTGAACTCAGTGGGGCTTCCTACTGCGTAAGTATGCATAGGATTGTGGTGTTAGCAGCCACTTAGAACAGTGGCATAAAAAAAGGTTATCTGGTGACTGCCAATTGTTTTCTTGAAAATGTTCTTGGAATGACACTATGTGGCCGATGCAGCATTGCTTCAGAGGCATTCTGGGATAAATGTCATGACCTAAAGTCATTTCAGGAGTTTTCTAGGTGGGGTGGAGATGCATAAGCAACAACAAAAAATAGCATTTTCAACTTTGTTTTTTAAAAAGAGAAAGCATTGTCACTTCATGATATGATAAGCACTTTCTGTCACACTGAGGTTCAACTGTATACACAATACCTGGAAGTAAGTACCATTGAGCCAGTGGGGCTTACTTCTAAGTAGACATGTATAGGATCACACATTAAACAAACTTTTGGCTCAGCACAAATTTCTGTACAATCATTTCCTAGATCTTCCTTGGAGTGTACCTGTAACTTTCAAAACTCTAATGAGAGGCAGCACCAACTTGTAGAGCCTGTTTATTGCTCTTTTAAAGACAGTAGCAGTACTTCCTTAAATTATTTTTTTGGCTGGAAACTAAAGAGCTATTATCTAGTTTCAAACTCTGAGCTTACATTTAGAAGCACGTTGAGTTTAACAAATGGATATGGCAGCCAATGATGTTTTCAAGGACTTTTCTTATCAGTTTTCATTTGATATAAATCATTTAACACACCCTGGTCATTGACTTCAGAGTTAAGAGAGAAACCTGTGGACTGCAATCAATAAAGTGTTAGAGCTTCGTGTTTAGGCAGAAATCTAAGCTAATATTTTCTCTTACAAACAGTATAAACAGTGCAAATGCAACATGACAGAGCTGGAAAAAGGTGGCAGTTTCAGTGACATGAATAAGAATGACCCAGACAGCCATTAGCTGTAAATAATGCAAAACTTGGTTTGTGGAACAAAAAAGCGTAAAGGATTAGATTTGTTTTTCAAATGATACTGAGGCGTCTCTTCCCTTGAATGCAGTTGAGTTTTGCCTTATGTAAAGATGTCAAAATTCATTCTGTAATTATTAGCATAACTGATAGGTGTATAATGGTGACCATATTTAAACAATAATTTCCTCAGAATAGCCATGTCTAAAAATGGAGAATATTCTCTTCAAAAGGGTGAAGGAAGCCCGAACTCTTTGTAGAAATAATTTATAATGCAACAACAACATTTTCATTAAAAAGGCCTCTTATATTTCAATCACATTTTCATCCTTGCTTGACTTTGCAAATTACTGTGTTCTGTGTATGAAGAGGAGCAGAACTCCAGCAGTAATTTTCTGAAACCAGCAGGTGGAAAATATAGTGCAAACAAAAATGAAGATACAGTATATCTGATTATGATGATGTTATTTATAATGTTGTTAATGATATACAAAAATATGCCTATATTTCACACAAAGCACTGCAGCATTATGTAAAAACAAGATTTGGCACTAAAATATATTACAATATATTTCATGGAAAACATTTTAAACCAAAAAGATCTCCTTAGCAATGAGACATTGTTGTTTTAGGTTACTCCTCCTGCCACCATAAATAAAATACACTTGAAAATTTCTACTTTCTATGTTACATTAACTGTACAAAAAAAATGTGTATAACTTTAACCTTTGGTTCTCATTGTCTCCAAATGAAAATGATGTTGGAATGTATAGAAATTTTGAATCTTTTCAAGGCAAGTGGGTAAATTATATGATCTATGAATGGGGAAATGGTTTGAGTAAAGCTAGAAATTAAATATTTTTGGTTACTACCTATGCACGAAGCCATTGAGCAAACCCTCAGCATGGCATTTCATATATTGCTGTCTGTGAGACTTCAGAAGCTCTGCTGCACCAGGGAAGTTAGAGTAGCCAAATTCCAGAAGAGAAAGTGGCAGTATTAACCGAGAAAGTGCCCAAAGGCCAAACAGTTTCCGCAGTTTCAGGTTGAGTGCACCCGTGACAGCATTGTCTCACTTGGCAGTATAACAAATGAACATGATCAGGAACCTTGCTTCATCAACATCTACTGTCTACAAGCCATAAAGGGAACTGAACAGAAAACTAACAGAGAGCTGGAGTGAACAGACGTGGTGGAGGGCTCCTATATAGAAGACCACAGGAAATTGACTCTGGAAAGGATCTGTCCCCAGATATCCTTAAAATTGTAAAAAAATAAAAGAAGCCACTAAGACTGCCATCTTGTGCATTCTTGGAAATAAATCCCACTGAAATCAGCGGGGCTTACTTCTGAGTAAATGTGGATTGGAATGAACTTTCCTGCTGATTTGAATTACGTGCAATCTGAATCATTTTTCTTGAATTAAAGATTGAGGTTCTATGCAGAAGAATTATGATTTTCTGGGAATCATTTATTCATAAGAAATGCCCAGCCTAGTGAAGAATTGAACGAAACATGAGTAGACCATATTAATATTCTGATGTAAGCTGACAAATAATAGCTGGTTTTGTCATGTGTGGATTATGAAGTGTGCCATTTTAGTGAAATGTGTACTGGTGATATCCTTCTGTGTACACTATGTACATGATTTGGGGTGGGGATTGGGTTTTAAATGTTTATTTTAATAGGTTTTCTGCAACACCCTCTTGCCCTTTATAAATTACTCTTTTATTTGGTGCTATAAATGAATTCAGGGAGGGGAAAAAACTGGTAGAGTGTTTGGTGTACATTAGGATGGCTAGTTAGGAAACAGACACTGAAAATGCAGGATCTCCTTTTTACAAAATCAATCCTGAGAAGGACTTTGAGATTACAGTCCTGATTTTGTTTCCTTTTTGATTGGGGAAATGTGGTAGATATGGGATCTTGGAAAATGCTATTTGATGTAAATTAACAAAAATCCATGAAACACAGTTAACCATAGATATAGTCTGACAGTAAGAAGAATATTGTGAAGAAGCAGAGGAAATCATAGGACGGCTGTGTGTTACTCTGCCGGTGAATCGGTATTATCTCGGCTATCAGATAATGCAGTTATCATTAATTTTCACATTTGCATTTCAATCTTGGGAAGGAAATGACTCTTGCTGGATGAAGATAAGAGCTCTGTACCACTATAATGAACCATCATTTTATCCTGATGCTTTGTATCCATATGAAAATGAGGCTGGGTGTTGGTGTAGTATGTGAGGAAGTGTGTGTGTGTGTTGGGGGGGGGGGGTGTCATAGAAAAATTATAACAAAGTGCCAAAATTACTACGACTTCAGAGTCCTTTATGAAACAAGAGGCAGTCAAAATAACACCTTCTATAGTGAAGTGGATGCTGGATTAAAAGAAGAAAGCCAGACACCCCTGTTGCTGGATAAACTGGAGGAGAGGGGCAGGGTGGGGGAACCTCATTGAATCATAAACATGTAATTCCAGCTTCCATCTAAATGAAGTATCCCAAGAAGATAGCAGGCAATCTAATGCCCCCTTCTGCAGTTGACTGAAATGTTTTGAAGTTTTAGGGAAGCCTTATCTCACAAGGCTCCCTACAGTGAACCACCATTGGTTCTTACAAAGACAAAACTTGTTCTGTCCTTCACTCTGCATTAACAAAATATTTTGCCATAGTTTTCTTCCCTGAAACATGAGCTGGGTTCCATGAGCTGCATATTCAATGGATTGTTTTTCTCTGAAAGCCAGCCTCCCATCCTATAGGATCAGTGTTTTTGAAATTCCTCCCAAGCCACAATCCTATACACAGTTACCTGGAAGCATGTCCCATTGAACTGAGTGGGGCTTACTTCTGTACAGAGAACAGATTGTATCCAACAAAATGATACTTGGAGTAGACCCATTAGGTTATATCCAATACAGTGGTACCTTGGTTCTCCAACTTAATCCATTCCAGGAGGCCTTTCGACTCCCAGAACGGTTTGAAAACCAAGACACAGCTTCTGATTGGCTGCAGGAGCTTACTGCACTCAATCAGAAACCGCGTCGGATATTCAGCTTCCCAAAAACGTTCGCAAACCGGAACACTCACTTTCAGGTTTGCGGCATTCAGGAGCTAAAACGTCTGAGTACAAAGGTGTTCGACAACCCAGGTACGACTATATTAGTTCTGCTCAGAGTAGACTCATTGAAAATAATGGACATTACTAACTTGACTCCTTTAATTTCAGTGGGGCTACTCCAAGTAGAACAAAATTGGATACAACCCACTGAAATTAGTCATGTCCATTGTTTTCAGTGGGTATACTCTGAGGAGCACTTACCTTGGATACAACCCAATGTATAGGATTACACTGGTTTACCACATGGGGACTGGTGTTGGAGAAGCACAACTCCCAAACTGTGTTGGTTGTGCTCATCTAGTTGTGGGGTTCTTTGGATCAAAGCTGACTTACAAATACTGTATCATGGTTATCAATTATTAGGCATTGGGTATATTATTGACTATTAGCCTAAAATGTTAATACCTTGACTTGGGAACCCAGGAATGAATGCTGGAATGAGCCATTTTGCTATTGAGGAGTGGGAGGCAGGGGCTCTGCAGAAGTCTTTCAACCCATGACAGGTTTGCCAATGGTGTTATGTCCAGATATTTGAAGAATGAGTGTGCATCCAGCACATGTCATTCCACTGCAAGCCCCACCCCCCAATACCATCAACGGTGTCCTGAGATGGTGCCCTGCCTGTAGCTCCCTGTCTGCAAGTCACTGCCTGGGACCACTGCAGGGTCTGTAGTGTGCAAAGCAGGATGCTGGGTTATGAGAAAACATCCACTACTGAAGGAAAAACTGTACTATGAAAATAGGTTGGGGTTTTTAAGAGCACTTGCATTTTGGTGGTCTGTAATTTGCTGGTTCTCTATACAGTGGAACCTCGGGTTGCGGACGTAATCCGTGATGGAGGCACGTCCACAACCCATAGCGTTCGCATCCTGAAGCGCCCGTAATTCGGCTCTTCTGCGCATGCACAAAGCGTGATTTAGCACTTCTGCGCAGGCACGAGCAGCGAAACCTGGAAGTAACCTGTTCCGGTACTTCCGGGTTTCCCGTGGTCTGTAACCTGAAAACACGTAACCTGAAGCGTCTGTAACATGAGGTATGACTACTTCCAGTTTAGGACACGAATGCCAAACTAAGAACAACAACAACAACAAAAAGCTATGGTACATCTTAGGAGATTTCTCTTCATGTTGAAAGAAATAGCTATGATGCTGCATGTCCCAGAAAAACCAGTTTTGTACTTCTGACCTCTGACAGTGTGTATGTAGAATCAGATCATCCCTTTCACACCCAAATGTACTTCCCTGCTATTCTCTCTTTCTGCCACAAGAGTGTTGAGGAGAATAGCATGGGTTGAGGTCAGATTACTGTGTTAGATGAACAGAATGAGCACCACAGATTCCCTGGTCAGATCCCCCCTAAGTGTGAACAGAAGGGTCAAAGTCTTTTGTGGGTAATTGTTTCTCTTATTGGACTCATAAACATAAGTGTGGCAATACAATGTAAACACATAAGCATAAGGGACAAACTGTCAGGGGAAAATCCCATTTTTGGACATGGTACATAATATAGTAAAGACATTTAGAAGTTCAACTTTCTGTTGGCTGTGCAGTGAAGGACTTAGAGTTTGAAATTCTATTGGGAATCAACAGACATCTGCATTACAATACACTGTTTCTTGTAGTTTCATGCACCAGGGGACCCGCAGAATCTGGCAGGAAGCTTTGCACTTTTCAGCTGTCTCCACTGTATTTTGGTCATAAAGGCAATCACATACTCTGGTAATTGCATAGGACTAGGAAACAATGTCAGCTTCTGGAAGCAGATGGGTTGAGAATCAAAAGGGGCATGTAATTGGTCCACAACCATTTTGCTCTTTGTTGTGTTTTTCTCATTAATTCTGCCAAGATTATTCCTGCATAGCAACAATTTTTCTTGAACTGTTGAAGGACGGGTGTGTTAATATACTGAACAAGTATGCCCAACATGGAATCATTTAGAAGGAAAACTACAGTCCAACAAGTACATGCAAACAAAGAGTGAGCTAGGAGAATGCCAATTCTTTCTGAAATTATGTAGTGTTTCGACTGATTTCAATTATGTATCCCATGTTTTTACACATAATAATATTTTCTCTAGTGAAATTTCCTGCAGTGCTGTTGGAATCTGCCTTGCCTGCCTTTTTCTTCTCTGGACATACTAGAGCAGATGGAATAATCTAACTACAATGATTGAAACAATATATTTATTGATATTTTCAGTGCAACCATTACAAATTTTATGTTCCTGTTAATTTCAAATAATACATAATTTACCAGATGCAGTGGTCAGCCAATAAATAGGATTATGGTGCATGTTATGTCTAATATTTATCATATAGGAGCTACTAAGTATCCCTCTGTTTGATAAGCTAGTTTTCAGCTTGTGAAAACAGCTGAACATGGGGTATATGTACTTAAAATGTTGACTGTATGTTTCAGCATGGAGGAACTTAGGGTGCAATCCTATGGCAAGAACTGCAATAAGTGCAGCAGATCTCAGGTTCAGCTAGCTAATTCCTGGCTAAGCCAGGGTTAAGTTCCCAACCCTGGCTCAGCCAAAGATACACCAATGTAACTTGTTCCTCAGCTTAGTCAGCTGGCTAAGCCAAACCTGACTGGGCCAAGGCCAGTGTAAGTCCCCCCCCCCCCCACCCTAGAGGGGCATCCTGGGGGCAGGATCAAATAGAAGCAGACTTGGACTGGATTATAAGCCAGTTCAGCTCAGTCACGTGACCTGACAACCTAGTGTAGAACACTATTTTAAAGGATTGTTGTCCCCCCCTCCCTTAGGCAGGGTTTAGGCAGAACAGCAGAACTGTTGCTGAATGGGGTTTGGATCTGATTTAACTTTATGTTGGCCTAGCAGTTCAAAAGCACGTCAAAGTGCAAGTAGATAAATAGGTACCTCTCCGGCGGGAAGGTAAATGGTGTTTCTGTGCGCTGCTCTGGTTCGCCAGAAGTGGCTTAGTCACGCTGGCCACATGACCCGGAAAAACTGTCTGCGGACAAACGTCGGCTCCCTCGGCCAATCAAGCGAGATGAGCGCTGCAACCCCAGAGTCGTTCATGACTGGACTTAACTGTCAGGGGTCCTTTACCTTTACCTTTTAATTTATGCTGTCTTGGATTATGCCAGCTTCTTGTGCATAGGATTGCTCCATGTGCTTAGGTTTGGCAGTCTACACTTCAGTGTCTAATGCTAATGTTTTAGAATGTGCGTTTTCTTTTTCTTAATTTTTTTCCTGTGAACTGCTTTGGCATTCTCTGAATGAAAGGCAGCATACCGATGATCTGACAGTCTCAAAATGCTTCCATTTTAGGTAACTGTACTATTTCAGCTTCTTTGTGCCTGAATTTTAATGGAAAACTGGATCTGGTGCTATGTGTTTGCATTTTCTGACAATGTTCCATTAGAGCTCCTGTACCTTTCAGCTCCTATTTACTCCTTTTCCACTTCCTTTCTCCACCCAAACTTCCATGTGTCATTTCCTGTACCCTTGTACCCATTTTGCCCTGGCCCTTTTTATCCTTTCCATGTCCCACTTCTTCCTTCCTTCCTTGTAGTCCCTTCTTACATCTTTACATCCTGTGTGAAGGGTCATAGCTCAGTGGTATAGCACATGCCTTGCATGCAGATGGTCTCAGGTTTGAACCCTGGTACCTCTAGGTAGCACTGGAAGAGAAACCTGTCTGAAACCCCAGAGAGTCTCTGCCAATGTAGACAGTACTGAGCTAGATGGACCTGACTCAGTGTAAGGCCGCTTCCTATGCTCCTATTCACATTCCATTTTATTCCTTCTCTATATTCCAGTGTTATTCCCATTCCACTTAAACTACTAACTTTTTTTCTCAAATCTTCCAGCTGCTTTCTCATCTTCTTTCCTACTTGCTTCACTCCTTTTCTACCGGTATATCTTCCTACTTCTCTACCCCTAGTTCAGTGGTTTTCAAACATTTCCCCCTACAGACCAGTTGAAAATTGCTAAGACCACTTATTGGCTTTTCTGCCTGTTGTGGCAATTGCAGTGCCTTGTGCTAGTAGCTGTATGATTTCTAACCGCATTCTCTCTCTTTTTTTTTTTACTATTTTTATTTCTTATCTTTATTGTATCACATATGACAATATTAAATAATAAAAGACAATATTACAAATAAAAGAAACAATAAAAATCCAATTAAAAATCAATGCACTAAGCCTGCTGCTCACAGCCACTGTTCCTACTTTTCTTCATGTCATGGGCCAGCTGAACGAAGCTTATGGATCATGGGTGGTCCATGGACCACAGTTGGGAACTTCTGCCCTAGCTCCTGTCTCACACACTTTCCACCCTGCCCTTGAGCATGCTTTTACATTTCCCACTAGTAGGCAAACCCTGATTTCCAGAAACTAATGCCAAAATCAGCTGGAGAGGGAGGCAAAGATAGATTTTCTTACTAAGATTTTTTTCAAAGAAACAAAGCTTTCTCCATTCTCTGCTTCTTCTGTAGTCATCCAGTACAGTGGTACCTCGGGTTACATACGCTTCAGGTTACATACGCTTCAGGTTACAGACTCCGCTAACCCAGAAATAGTGCTTCAGGATAAGAACAGAAATCGGGCTCCGGCGGCGCAGTGCATTAGCTAAAGTGGTGCTTCAGGTTAAGAACAGTTTCAGGTTAATAACGGACCTCCGGAACGAATTAAGTACTTAACCTGAGGTACCATTGTACAGGCAATACTCTGTAGGGGCAGTGTGATGCAGTGGTTAGGGTGCTGAACTTGGAAGAGAAAGACATGGGTTTCAACTCTTTGGGTTAGTAAACAAACATGGACTTGCCAATCTCTCATAGCCTAGTTTTGCCTTACAGATCGGTCATGAAAACGATGAGTAAAAATATTAGGTCATGTAGTATGGAACTCCTATTCAATATGACACTATCTGGATCCTTTGCTGGCTGAGCTTAACGCTTGCTTGAGGCATACCAGAGTTTCAGACAGCGATTGCTCAAATATGTGTATCAAACCTGAGTGCTGATTTTTTTTTAAAGCCTATTCCAATTTTCTTTGAGTGCAATTATAACCTTTTGGGGGCAATGAGAGCTTGGTTTCAGTTCCTCCCACACAACAGGTGATTAGAGACATTGTAGTTAGTAGAACCAGTCATCTGTTTAATGGCATGCCAAAGAATCAAATCCTGTAGAGCCAGGGTATCCAGAGTGGTGCCCTCCAGATGTTGTTGCAGTGCAATTCTCATCACCCTGATCATTGGCTGGGGCTGATGGGAGCTGTAAGTCCAACATCTGGAGGGCACCATGCTGCTTACCCCTGCAGATGAGTGACTGTGTTCAGATTGAAGTGTAAACGTAAAGTGTTCAAAACATTTTTTTGAATATGTTTGAATTTTAAAAGGGGAATGTTTACCCTGCTTTCTGTTTCAGATACAAACTACAATAAAGAATTCCTGGCAAAACGTACCATGCTCCTTTCAAGCATCTAAACCTAGTACTTAAAGAAGGGCTTTGCTATTATTTCTCCAGAGTCTAGATGTATCATATCACTTATCTAAAGAGAGAGCTGATATATATTATAAAGAAAAATGCTGACCTAGTTAGTAAAGCTGAAACCATTCATTAATTAGAAGTCATAATTGCAATTACATGGCAAAATTAATTTATCATGAAAATAATCCTATCAGTTTTCCTTTCTGGAAAAGTGAAGTGATTTTTTTTTTTTTTTTAGCAAGACAGATAGCTCAAGGCTGATATTCTTGTGATGCTGCATTAAGGCTGAATGAAACAGCAAACATCATTTTCAGGGTTTGGGGCTTCTAGCACTAACAGTTTGTCTATTGTATAAGTTCCATCTCTAAATATATACAGGTCAAATAAAATATGCAGGTATGAATATGTGAATGGAAGGCGATGCCGATATATTGGGGGAAAGTAATGGAGATAACATGAGCAATTCATTTATAGTATAATGCATATAATATAGCAAATATGCTACAGCATATGAGGTGCAAAATGCTTTTTCCACCCTCAGGCTATTTAGGCTTCCTTGATATTCAAATTCTAATGTACAGTAAATGGAATTTAAGGAGGTCCACCTTGCTGGACCTCAGGCAGACTTGGAAAAGCAGCTTCTTACGGATATTATTTTATATACTGTATATATTTTCAGAGGCGTTATAGCCATGAAATACAGCCCTTTGATGACATCATAGCTGTGAAATACGACTTTATTTTGTTCATCGGTGGTCAGAATTTTGCCTTATAAGCATTACTGTCATAAGGTCATAAAGCATATGATACTGAATGAACTACCAAGATAAGTGTAATATCTTAATATGTTTGACCAATTTTTTATTGTGTGATGGAATAACAACAACAATAACAACAATAGATTAAAAACAATTTGTACCTTGCAGCTAGGAATCTGAAATATTTGGTGCTGTGCCAATCAAAACCCCTTAAGTTTGGTGTTTGTGTTTTCCAAAATATAATACTATACGCATAAATAATCCTAAAGATACCAATTAATTAATTAATTAATTAATTAATTAATTAATTTTCTGTACTGTCCATCTGAAGATCACAGGGCAGTTTACAATATAAAAACAAAAAAATACACACCATAATAACTGCTTTTGCTTCAGCAGTTTCTCTTTGTTTATTTATTCACAATTTATTTGTCCCTTAATAGAGCTTAGGGCAGGAAACAATAAAGGTACATTGTTAAAAACAGAGTTATGATAGCAGACAAGTCAGCATTAAATTATACGAATACAAGTATATATAGAAGTGATGTCACTCTTATTATGCTCTTGGTTTTCTTCACTGTTACAATAAACTGAGATTGAAGCTCCTTATGCAGGCTTGTATTCTCCACTACCAATGTGGATCATTACCTTTTTAATGTGCAGATACATGCAGTAGTCAGCCTTCCTTGCCGTTTAGGATATACTTAAGAATCTCCAGTAGTTAATTGTGGTGCCTCTTTCACCAGCTCATTCATAATTTTGGCATATTACAGTGACTCTGTTACGTTACTTACCCTACTTGTCTGCCTTTAAAAATGTTTGTGATAGATTAAGGATTGCAACAAGGGTTTTCAAGACTTTTGTTCAGCCCTCAATATCTGTTTGTATTTCTCACATTTTGAAATTCTTTAATTGAGTTTGTGTGTATGTGCTAAGAAGTGGTGGTCATTTCTAGTTAGTTTTCTGAATTTTCTATGCAGAACAGTGCAGCTTTCCATATGGTGTTGCAGTGTACGTTAGTGTAAATATATGCATGGATGGCATAAGAGTTCAACCATGGCATGTTAACATACGGAATATTCTGCTTAATAAGAACACAAATACCAAAATGAATTTTATTATATTAAATGGAAGGTGGTTTGGAGCAAACAGCCGAATGTACTGGTGTTATATTGCTATCTCATCAAAAGGTAGCAAATGCACAAGACCTTTTTGCAGTTTTCAAT
>NC_139603.1:70124946-70294946 GCF_964270895.1 Podarcis filfolensis
AGATCCCCACCGGCACTGCATTGGATACGGCCATTAGCTTCTGCCTGAAATGTGAAACAGGCTGCTTCTCCCCATTTTGCATTTCCACTTGCCATTTTCTTGATTTGGGGGGGGGGGTAATGTGACTTGCGCCGTTTCAGGTGCAACTTATCAGATCTTTTCAAAGATGAGTTGGACCAGCAGCCAAATTGTTAAGATTTCCAAGAATGCCATATGAATTTTAGACCTTTTGAAAGTTCAGAGTCAGGAGCAGGTCAGCAAAAAAAAACCCACACACAATGTCACTCTTTATAAGTGCAGATTTATCATTTCTTCCCAGTAGGTCTTGCACCAATGAGGCATTTGTAAAGACTGAAGGTCCCCCCCCCCCTTCCCACCATTCTCCATCTTATCTCTCTTTGCTTCACCCTCTTCATTCCTCTCTGTGTTCTGGGAGACCAGAGGGAAGGGGAGCTGGTCACAGCAGGTGGGGGAGACTCCCTGGCTTCTTCAGCAGCCTGCCCCCACTCCTCCTCACTTCTGCCTCATCAAAGTGTAACTACAGGTTGTAACATGGAGTAGTGATTTCTTTACCATTGATGGGCAATGACTGGAAATTTCTTGAATTTCTGACTGCTAGGTAGCTGTCAAGCCCTGAAGAAAAGGACAGGAACCATACAATGAGCACTTCTTTGAATCTTAGGAAATCCAGTAGTAATAATAAAATAATAATAATAATAATAATAATAATAATAATAATAATAATAATGGTATTTGGCTTACTTTGCTGAAATCCTGGGAGGACCTCTGCCAGTCAGTGTGGAACATTACTGAGCTAGATGGACCAACTGGTCTGAATTGGCATAAGCCATTTTCCTCTATTCATAAAAGAAAGGGCTTAGCTCTGAAGTAGGGCATTTGCCTTGCATGAAGAATATCTCAGGTTCAATCTCTGGTATCTCCTGTAGGGCTGGGAAAAATGCATGCCTGAAACCCTGGTGAGCCATTGCCAGTCTGTGTGTACAGTAGTGAGCTGGATAAACCAATAAGGCAATTTTTGTTCCTATCAGTTTCGTTTTGAATATATGATGGCAGTAAAATATAAAAATGCTAAATGTGGTGCAAGAAGGAAACGAGTGAATTAAAAAATCTGAATTCAGTGTAGTTTAAACAAAAACAAATAGTCATGGACCAATCACAATATTAATATCACATCCAATTTGACCTTAAATCACTTTACAGTCATATTTCTTAATATTTCTTATATTTTGTTTTCAAGTTCAGTTATTCCTTCAGGATCTGAACCCATGGGATAACTTTACTACTAGTGCAAGTGCCTCTGTTAATAATCCAGCAGTCTGTTTCAGCTCTGTTGAAAATAAAAGAATGCACATATACACAAATAAAATGTGAATTGAATACAGTGTTCCTGATTTATCTGAAAACATTGGCTAAAAGTACTTCATTTATTTTACTGGTGCAATAAAGTAACTTTACAGTTAGTAACATATAACTTACAGGAGTGACAAATTTGGTGCTTAAAAATATTTAGGTTAAAAAAACGCTGTCACTTCTAGTAAGTCATTTTTAGAGTGTAATCACTTTAATTCTCTACCTCTAATTTTATCACCATGAGACAAGCTCTCAGACAAGAGTCCCTTAACCTCCTGTGAAAAATTTCACTGCAGTTTCTTGTTGTAATTTTTAAGTAGGATGGCAGCATACTGGCTCAATTTATGTGCTGCTATACTTGCTCTAGGACTTAGGAAATACTTTAGAACTGTTTTTCTAATATTTAGTAGCATGGCTATAATACATCTGTTAAAGTTGGCATTTTTAACATGAACATTGGATATTATGTAAATATCTTTTGTAAGCTAAAAGCGAGTTAAGGGTTCTTTTGTAGAAATTTATATTATGGGCTAGGGTGAAAAGTACCAACTCAGGGCTGCAGACAGCACCAAAAGTGTTGCTAATTCAATGTGAGTATTGAGAGTGTTACCATCACTGGCTTTCATCATGACATCATTAGATTGAAAGAGGTTTTGGTTTAAAAATAATGATGCTGATCGACAAAGAAGTCAATATTTATGCAGTCAACAATGTGTGAAAAACAGCAAAGGATCCGAGTGAAGGGTGGGCTGGGGGACCACCAATTCCACACTAGCACCTTTTATGCATAAACATTCAGTGCAGTCCTGCTTTTGTACCATTTCATTTTGTTCATTATGGCATTTTAGGAAAGGCTGCTGCCGGGTTATTCTCTCTCTCCCTCTTGTTCCTACACACCCATGAAATTGATCTGGCGGGGTGTGGGGGGGGAGAAGAGAAGTGATGCTTCTGGGTGGCAGAACTGAGATACTTTCCCTGACAGAATGATTGCCTTAGTGCAACACTGAATTCCTCCCAGAAACCTGGTAGAATGGAGAAAAGCAGTGTGATATGGTTACCTATGGATACAAACTTTATAGGATACAGTCATACCTCATGTTACGTCCGCTTCACATTACGTTCTTTCAGGTTATGTCCCGCGGCGACCCGGAAGTACTGGAAAGGGTTACTTCCGGGTTTCACCGCTCGCGCATGCACAGATGCACAAAATGATGTCACGCACATGTGCAGAAGCGATGAGTCACAACCCGCGTGTGCACAGACGTGCCGCTGCAGGTTGCGTTCCTTTCATGTTGCAAATGGTCCTCCAGAACGGATCCCATTCGCAACCAGAGGTACCTCTGTAAAAGGGAAGGTCTGCTGTGGCCAGTGTTACTCTGTACATCAGAAAGGATATATAAATCTCAAAAGGCGCAGACTCTTCCACAAAACGGCAATACCGGACCCCAAAAGTAATGTACTACTGGGGACAAATACATGTTAAGGTTATAGTACAAAATGTAAGTTCAAGTGTGTGTGTCTGTGTGTGTGTGTCTGTGTGTGTGTATAGTCCCTACAAAGCAAAGGGCCAGATAATTCGGCTTCCTATAAATGGGTACAACCTAATATTAGGATTTACAAGAAGTTTAATTAGGCTTTATTTAAGAAACATTTGTAACATAATCATTTATTACTATGGGAATCATGCACTGTCAACTCCTGACAATGTGAACATCCTGAGGGATGTGTGAATTAGCTGTCTTTGCAGCTTTTATATCCCCATGGAGACATTTTCTGTTGAAACAAAACCAAGGGACAGATCTTGAGATGAAAGCAATAAATTGGTTTTGATACTGAAGCATTGATAAAGATGGACTTTATAGATCTCAAAAGCTCAAAGGGGAACATGCATCACCAAAAATAGGATTAAACCAGTGGTCTTCAATCTGTTCAGATCTGGGACCTAGTTTTAACTCTCAGTTTTATAACATGGGATTTTCAGATTCAGTTTTTTTTAAACAACCATTACACTCATTGATACATACATATTAGAAAATTGCATGTAGTAGATTACTCCATCTTTTAAAAATAAAAAAATGTGCCATAAAAGAACAGGCCTGACAATTTGATTATAAGAAAATGTTTTGAAATTATTTCATAAATGAATGAAACAGCAGCTGCACATTGCTGCAACTTTCCTGAGGCCAGTCCATGAAGACCCACCAGTTGAAGACCTCTAGTTTAGACAGATGCTTTTTGTAGTGACTTCTAGGAGCAGCTATTACGGTATTCATGGCGTTACAATGAAGACTACTTTTCAGCCTATTGTATGCTACGTGATTGTGCTATCATTTTCTCTCAAATCTCATTTCATTATTTGCATAAGTCATGGCTCCACAATGGCCACAAGTCACTTGCATTCTTATTTGTGCACCAAATAGTATGGTAGGTAACCACATGCTAGTTATTATACTTATGGTGTATTTACGTCTGTGATTATAATAGTATATTGTTACCTGCCATCAGTAGCCTCTTACAACAGTAAGTATTCCTTGCTAGCCTTGTCTAATGCGAATTGTATGCTTTCATATTCCATGGAAGAGGGAAACCCTTCTGATTATAAGAGGAGTTTCTAAGATATGGATTAATCTGTTGTCAGAAGGTTTTTATTAGAAATCAGGAAAAAGATCCAGAATGTTCACTCTTCCAGTGGTGAAAAGAACTCCAGTGCAGAGGAGTGGCTCCTGCTGGAGGAAGAGGGAGAGACAATTTTTGCCAAGTTCCCCTTCTTCTGTCCACAACAGCACCTACCATGCTGTTCCTGAGGGTGCCCAGCCCTCCAGCATAGATTTGCATAGTTAGCATGTTATGCTGGGGCTTGGAACCTACAGTAGGAGTAGTAATTGATAGCAATCTAGTTCAGTCCAGGGACAAGACAAGGCAAATCAGGTGTTGCATAGCTCCCAGTTGACCCTACTAGCTGAGGGATGTATTCCAAGCAATGCCAGTGGAGTTCAGGACTTCTGTTTCCTGTCCTTCCTCCGTGCACTCCCAAAATCTTTTCCAGAGAGTTCCCCAACCCTCTGGAGATTATTTTGAGGGCATGCAAAGCACTACAGAGGAGAGAAGGGAAAGTTCTGTTCTGCTAGTGCAAGTCTGCTGTGCTAGCAAAACAGGAGCATTGGATATGGCCCTAAGTTTTGGATTCCAGTGACTCCAGCCCCCAAGAGAGCTGCAAAATATAAAGGGCTTTGCAGCCTGTTCTGCAGTTGCAGCCCTTGTGTGATTGTGAAACAAGAGAGGCTTCAGGAGAATCATCCTTAGCATGGCTGGCCCACTCATTAGACAACTGCCTCGTACAGCAGGACCCACAGGGGTAGCAAATCTGGCTTCCAATGATTGCATCACCTGCAGCAGCTGCCACTGCTTGGAGGATCTGCCGCCTCCTTGGCAGCCTTCCCTCAATGCTGCCTCTACAGCAGCCTCTTGGCGAATAGAAGGTGATTCTGACCTCCTCCCTCCCCTAGGGAGGCAAGGTCACAGGCTGCCCTCCGGAGTCTCCTGGGCTCTGCACCCACCTGGTATGATTCAGAGTGGGTTCCTTTACCCCCTGTGATGGCCTTTGATTCCCACTTCGATTGTCAGGTACAGTTAATTTGATTCACCTCCCCTACTTTTCTTCCTGGTGTAGATCTTGACTCATCCCTTCTTCCCCAGTTGGGGTGTGTGTGCCATTTTGTGGTTCGCCTCATGTCTTGGGCCAGGATGATGGAAGAACCATATCCTCAGGCTGGAGCAGTGTAAAAGTGAGTGAGCTACTGGAGAATCATCTGAATCTGAACCTTCCTCAGGCCAGCACTGGGACCATGAGTCAGGAGACATGAAGGAATGGCTGGAAATGTTAGCAAAGTTTCATAACAGGCAAATCTGAATCCAGCCCACTGTCATTGAATAGTTTCATTTCCCCCCATTCTTTGTCTGTTGTTAGTTTGATCCTCATTTGACATGTGTTTTCAAGGACATTTCAAAGTAAAATAGTTTTGTTATTTATTTCTTGCACACTTTTTTCTCTATGTCCCAAGGAGCAGCAGCTTCCCACAGCAGCAGTGGTTGTTGTTGGGACAATGGAGGGGGGGGGAAGCACCTGGGCATTGTGTAAATGGGGGTTGCAATGTGTGGAGAGAGGTTTTTTTTAGGTGAGCTGTAAGGGGGAGGGTTGGGGGCAAGCTGTAAGGCGATGGAGGTTTTTGTGTGAGGAGGAAGAGTTTTAAAGGTGCAAAGGTGGAGGGGTTTGGGGTCTTGCTGTAAAGTGAAGGGGAAGGAGTGTTTTGGCAACATGGAGTGTGAGGTGTAAAGGGAGGGGGTTTGGTCAGGTGTAAAGGGTGTGAGGTTGACAAAGGTACAATGGGAAGTAGCCTCTTGTACCCCATATCCAAATTAGAGCAATTGACTTCTGAAATATACCTAAAATTGAGTTTGCCATTTATCTCCCAGAACCTGTCTTGTTAAAATGCCTGACTGCTCTTATTATCATGGTTGGGGAGCTATAAAAACTGGTGGTAGCATAAACATCTCTTGCAAATGAAACTATCAGGGAATATTGTGGTCAAACAAGGAACTTCTTCATAGGCAGTAGTGTCTTAAATTCAAGCAGTAGAGCTTAGTTGAGTCAATTTTCCAAATAGCTGCATTTGGGAGTAACTATAAAACCAGAGGAAGCCTGGAGAACCCAAAATGCATTGGAACTTTGACTGCTCTGTTGGATCAATAGATTTTCTTTGTACCATATACTTTTTCTTGTTCTGCTTAGTCTGTTTCCTTCTAAGGGATCAACCTGATTTCCTGCTTTTTTTTGTTGGCGCTGTAGCAGTTGCATTGACTCCATCCTTGGCCATTGGAACTGGTTGGATTCCATAACTCTTGGGGTTGTACTCACAGATTTTAACACTGACAATATAATTGGTGAATTATAATGGCAAGCTACCTGTGGCTATTCACACTGTGGCTTACAGGTGGCTTCTGTTGCTCCTGTGACATGGGTTCATCATGGTGTGCAAGGGCTTGTGAAGCTGAACCAGGAAGTTAAGAGTTGTATCCTGCTCTTCCCCTGTATATGATATGATATTATTATTATATTATATTATATTATATTATATTATATTATATTATATTATATTATTTATTTATTTATTTATTTATAACACTTCTGTAATTCAAAATTCCCAACACAGTTCATAATACAATGGATGTGAGATTGTAGAGCTTTCTGCTCTGGGCATGTAGCAGTGTACTGAGTCAGATCATGGCAACCCAGAACTCTATACATCTTATTTGGGCATTCAGAAAGACAGGTGTATGCATGCATGCATGCAGATCTAATAGGTACTCATTACCCTTGCCATCAAAAGTGAAAACTGAAAAGTGGGGCACCCAGTTTTCTTGCTACTTATAACTGTGGGTACCTCCATCATAGTCTGCCCTCCATCACTGACTGGCTAATGAGGGAAAAGGAGTGGCAGTAAGCATCCCCGTTCTACTTTTCCCTTTTTTACTTTGCTTGTTGCTTTTTTCTTGCCAATGCCGAGCCTTTGCTTCCAGCTTCTTTGCAGAGAGAGTATAGACTTGTGTCTTTTGACAACCAAAACGTGTGATTGTCTCAACATTCTGAAGTTGTGTCAAGCAAACCTTTGTTCATTGCTTCAATATTTGTGAAATGCTTTCAAACAGAACCTTTCTGGGTGGTAAACAGCTTGGTAAGTTTTGATTCTCAGAAGCTGGAACAACAGTTTCGTTGTCTGGGTTGAATTTGCTATCTATTTCTCTGACAAAATACCTTATGTTTGGGACAAACACAACTTTTGTCTAGATCTCCACCTTTGGTTATCAACTTGGTTGAGTTTGTTAATAATATATTTTACCTTCAATTGGTATAGTAGCCACAAATATGAAGACCAATAGTGGGGGAAATGCAAGTTACAATTTGAAATTTGGACTCATATCCATTGTGGCAGACAAAGACCAGTTAGGATAGTTTGGGTATTTGCTGGCTATGCTTATTGAGACAACCCTTTTGCTGGAGAAGAGAATAGGCAACCTCAAATTATTAGCCAACTTTTACTGAACAAACCAGTTTTTAAATCTGATAATTTGACTGGCTGGCCTACTTCTAATCTGCTTCTGTTTTGGGATATGTTTACTTAGCAGCCTTATACATATTTGGACAGAGACTTTGTGGTCATTTTTTATTTTATTTTCTGCACTTGAAGATCAGTAGAAGAAGTGCCTGTTCTATTAGACAGTGCTATCCTTTACTATGAAAAGTTGATGGTGCAGCTGCAAGGTGCATGTTTAATATAATTAACCTTAATATACTGTACTTTTGGTGTGGTTACTCTTGAGTGACTATTCTTATTCCTAACAAGGAAGAGTGGGGCTGCATAAACCCTATATATTTAAAGCACATCACTCCCCACCAAGAATCCTGTGAACTTTAGTTTACCCTTCACTATAATTTCACTATAATAGTTGGAAACTATAATTTCCAACACTATTAGCAAACTATATTTTCTGGGATTCTTTGAGGGATGCCATGTGCTTTAAATGTGTTTTAAATGTATGTTGTTTATGCAACTTGGTAGTCCAAAGGTGATATGGTCTTTATTCCTTTCTTTCGGGTCCTATATGAGTCAGATACCAAGGAAATTTGAACACATCAACAAAATACTACAGTGATGATAAATCTGGGTTTATATTTGTCTAGATCTCAAATTGTTAATAGTTTTATTGCAGGTTAATGATTTCATAATAAGATAGTATTGTTTTATTTATTCTAAATTATAATTTGTTATAAGGATCATTTTTATATCAAAATTTATTTATATATACTGTATATTCTGTTGGTTCAGCCGATAACTAAGTGACATGATACTTACATAAATGATATATAATATAATAGTATACTGCTATCATATATATTTTTATTTTCATAACTCATTTGTTATGATTCTTCACTCATTCCAGTTTTTCTTTCCTGATCTTTTGAGAATGCTTATATTTTTAATCTGAAAAGACTAGTTGATTTTTAGGAACCATTTCAGCATGCTTTGCATTAAATTGAACTAGCCTATGGAGCTTCCTGATCTGTTTCCTGCTTCCCTTCACCTCTCGGTCAAAAACTGCATCATTTCATAGTGAGAAGCATACATTAAAGTGCACAATAATAATAATAATAGTAATAATAATAAATGTTAATCAAAAACTGCATGTGTCTTTCTGATTGTGCCAGTGTTCTGGTATTCAATTATGCAATTTTCATTGGCATATTAATCATCTTTTCAACAAACAAGCCGGCGTTAATTAAAGCAAACCATGGATAAAGACATGTTGCCGGATCATCATTCCGTTTATCACAGCTCACAGGCTGGCCGTTAAGTAAATTCTGGACTGTGAGATGAATTTCAATGTTGGTCTCATCTTTTTTGGTTGGAGTTTGAATTCAACTCATCTAACAACAACAACAACGAACTTCAGGCTTCAGAAGAGAGAGATGAATTTATTTGTAATTAATGGCAGAAGAAGAAAGACAAATAGTTGTATGCCTCTAATGAGAAGTAAGGTGTTGGAACCCAATTGTTTCTGAATATTTTTTTCTCCTCCGTGTCCTCAAATATAACATGGCCGCAAAATAGAATGAACACCCATCTTTTTTTTTTTTTGTTATTTTGCTTGCTATATTTCTGCATTCTAACTGCACATATCCACACACATTTACTCTTACCAACCTCTGACCACTGTAAAGTTGAAAGATGTCCAATATTATATCCAAGTCCCTGTGGCATTGTTCCTACTCTCCGGTTGCATTGCTCTATGAATCAAGCCATCACATAATGAGCTTCCCTTCCCAATGAGGGCTGCCACCACTAATGAAGAGTGGTGTTTCCAAATGGTACAATTAGCTTCTGTGGTTTGGGCTTTCTACAGAGATGCAGCAATGTCTGATGCTGATTTAGAATGGTCTTAGTGGCCATTTGAGGCAAAGGCTTTTTCATGAGAGTGAAGTTGAAGGGTATAGTTGTGTCGGTGGGAGAACTCCTGCCTCAGTGACTGAAAATATGAATCGGCTGTCATGCAGGGACAATGTGGAAAGTAATTTAAAGATACAACCCTCTCTCTCCTATGTGACACCTGTCTATTCTCCAGTATCCCTTTTGGATGTTGAATGGTATGAAATTTTAAAGCTTCATTGGTAGAACTTGGGAATTTAAAAAGGCCTATTTTAGCTCCCTGAATCTTAGTACTCATGAGAGATAAGCCAGAACACAGGAAACTTGGATTTTTTTTTTAAGAATAGCAGTGAGAAATGTTAACGTATGCCATCATGAAACATAAGCACACAGTTTCAGTCCATATTCATATGCTTATATTTAGCTGAATTTATCAAAAAGCAAGTAAAAGAGTTCCAGCCTTTTCTTCTCATCATCCCCATCAGCTGATCTCTTGCATCAAAAGCTCAGTGCATTGTCTTTATAATAAATCATGCCAGACCAACCTAGTCTCCTTCTTTGATAAGGTGTAACCAAATGCACAAGTAGAAAATAGAGGCTAACAGGGTAGGCAGTAGAATAGGCAAGAAGAATTTAGAGATAACAAAATGCATAACAGACTGAACATGAATCACTAATGTGATTCTGTGACTTATAAGACCAGTGCATTTAAATTGTCTTAACCAAAGCATTGTTTCAAAGTCCAGGGAAGAACTAGTATTGCTTTGCACAGTACTGATCACAACCTTATTTCGGACCTATTCTTACATCATTGGAGTAGTAAGGTTTCAATGACTGGATCCAACATTGCTCCAGTAATATTAGTAAAATAATTGAGGGTGGCTAGGTCATGTGAGAAGTTCTCACATCAGTTTCCCCCAGGGAGGATTTTACCCCCACATAAGTACTGGCTTTTGCTTCAGGAAATGATAGATCTAGGGAGCTAAGACATTAGTCCATAATTATAAGAGACAGTTGCCAGCTTAAAGCCAGTGATGAGTGAGTTGTCCCCACTTTGCCTCACAATTAGCTCTATTTCCCCCCGAGCCTCACCTCCAGATTTCTAAGACAGTGGTTTGGGCAAGCTTGGTTAAGCTCCCTGTAAGGTACCTCGTTTCCCATAACTTAACATTGTGAAGGGAAGGACTTGTTGAGGAGCATTTGCAGCAGTAGATAGTAGTAGTAGTAATTTGCAGTTAGTATTCATTGGTTCTAGGTATCTGGCAAATTGAATTCCCAGTGGCTTGATTCTTTGCACCAAGAGGCAACGGGCAAGATCTAATGTAACATTGTGGTAGAGTATGAACATCTTTGTTTTCTTTTGGCAGCCAGTGACCACAGTCTGTTGATGGACCAACTGGCAGCCCTTTTGGAGCACTGAGGTAACTCTCAGCCAAGAAGAGAAGTGTTGTCAGAGCAGGAAGCTATGAATGGTAGTAGCCAAGAGTACCTGTTCCTCCATGTCTCTCCTCCCCTACAGGACATTGATCCTAGGATTTCAGAGTGAGGATAAAAGGAAAGCGGAAGGATCCTCCTTGGAGAAACTAAAGGGATCCAAGGCAGCCTTTCCATAGAGCACTCATAAATCCCAACCTCCCAATTTCATTTCTCCCGTTTCCTTTTCCCCAGGCAGCAGAACTGGCTGCAACCATATGCAAGTGCTCCAAAACATTATTCCTTGCCCTCTGAGGCTAAAACCTCTTCTAGCAGATGTTGCAGTGACAGAGTTCGTCAGTTTTCCAGTCATTCTATCTGACTGATTATTGCCTAGGAATCCCTGAAAATGAATGTATAGAGCAGTGGTTCCCAATTATCTAATTACGGAGGAACCACTGTTTTTCAGAAGACAAGCCATGGACCCCCCGCTACTTTTGAAAAATTTGATAACTCTATGGTAGTTACCTCTGCAAAGCAATTTTTTGAACAAAATGCGGGGTATCCCCTAATAAGCAAAAGATCTTAGGTATACTTAAAAAAAAAAAGACTAGGGCAGAGTGATACCTGGTTTTCAACAATGTGATTTGTCAGCAGCTAAACATTGCGATATTTTGATAATATTACAGTGTCTGAAATTGGAAATGTGTGCAGATGATGGAAGGAGGAGTCACAGAGATCGGGCAGGTGGAGTGCATGCAGATCAGGCGTGGGGATGAGGGAAGGAGCAGCTGCAGAGATTGGATGGGTGGGGAGAAGAGAAGAAGCAGAGTCATCTCCATTGTTTGAAGGGATGGGGGATGGGCATCAAGCTGCCGTCAGTGGGGCAGCCAGCGGGGGCAGCCGGCAAAGATGCACATCCACTGTGGCTGCTGCTGCTTTCCTGCTGACTGAGAAAAGCTGTTCTGCCTCGGTGCCAGGGGAAGGTAGTGCCATGGTGCCTTGAAGTGAGGGCAATGAGCTGCCCAGTTTTCCGTCAGTGTGAGGGAAGGCAGCTTTATCGCCTGAGATCATCGTGTGATATCTGCAGTGCCTTCAAATTGGCTGCCCTGTTCTCCCTCATGCGAAGAGCGATATATTGCCAGGTCAAAATCGTTATTGCAGTGTGATTTCAAAACCGATTTTGGCCAATATATTGAAAAATTGCACAGCACTAAAACAGACCATAAAATGTGTGGTATTACTAAGCAAAAATTACCAAAAAAATTGTTGGGAGGAGGCAAGGGATGGGGCCACGGCCCCACTGGGTATGTTTCGTGGACCCTAGGGTGTTCCCGGACCCCTAATTAGGAACCACTGGTATAGAGTTTAGAGTCCCTTTCTGCTTCCTTGTGGCCTTCTACAGCCAACCTCCTTTTACCTGTGCAGTTTGCTTAAGCACAGGTAACCAGCAGCGCTTCCCAGGTAAACAAAAGATGAGTTGAGGGAAGTGCTAGCAGTTTCCCAGGTGATTCTTTACATGCTTTCAGCCGGGATCATGTATGCAAAAGAAGACTTCGCTGCATTACTGGTAAGCTTATCCAAGATCCTGGGAAGTTGTTCCTTTTCATGACACTAAGCTTTTTGGGGAAGCCCTGGATGCTATTCTGGGGAAATGAAGGACTAGAAAAAGTAGACTGAAGAAAGAAGATAATCTGTTTACTAGGAACTGTCTCTTCAAAGCTCCCATATGGGGTTTTAAGATCCAGAAAGCTGCATGAGAACCCTCCCACCCTGCTGAAAGAACTCAGGCTTCAGATAATGAATTATCTTTGCCTGCAGGAACTATAAAAGGGAAATATCATTTTATATATCTGATGCTCAAACTGCTTCACTATTCCATACAAAATCAACACTTGGCAGGCCAAGGTGTTCTTTTCACAGGATAGGATGCAAAAGACCCAGGATCTAGTAAGAACAGCTCTTGCAGCATAACTGCTTAAGTCTGATGGCTCTTCTGGGCATGTTTTGTAACACCACCTGATCCTTTGGGCAAGACTCCTTCAGGATCCCTGATGGGAAATTTATGCTCATTGCTTCCATGATTCATTCTTTCTTATTTAAAGTGAAAATAGGTCAGAAAATACAGTGCTATGGAGAGCATTGCAGCTACAACAGGTAGAGCAAAAAAAAAAAAAAAAATAGTGTGGAAAGTGTGGGGCCCTAACCACAGTGTAAACAACTCGGGTAAGACACACATACCTTTCAAAACATTGGACTTTGCTTGCTCCACAGAAAGCAGCTGAAGCTTCCCCACTTTTGTAATGGGCAAACTGGTCTTCTGAAAGCAGGAGGGGATATATGGCCCACTGCCACTGTATACTATAGTTTTGGTATGTTTGCTTCCTTCTGATGGAGTTTTTGGGAGATGAGTTCTCCAAAACATTGTTCCCAATTTTAAACATTTTCACCTGCAGCATTATGTGTGTGTGTGTGCGTGTGTGTGTGTGTGTGTGTGTGTGCACGCACACACACACGCACACACACACACACAAACATCACTGTCTGAGTGCTTGGTGCCTTCCATCCTAGGCCATTGTTTGTAGGTACGATGAGTCTTAAAATATAGATATCTAAAATGTTTTCTGATCATATCCTGATGAAGGTCACAAACATAAACATCATCCCTGAAGGAGATAATCTGCTTGGATCATTCAACCTTAATATTTTTCATTATTTGAAACTTCCTCTATATTTCACCATTCTAGTCCTTAAAAAAAAATCTGAAGCTACTGATGAATCTAGACCTATAGCTTCCCAAAGGGTCTTTTGTTTCTCGTTTGTGAAAATGAATAGCAATTAATCAACCATTATAATTAATATGATAAGAGTGCATATAGTTGTCACATTACATAACAATATCCTTTCCTATATCAGAGACATTTCCACAAATCTGATATGTACCTACGGGGCAAGGGAAATGTCAAGTTTGGAAATGCCAGCCTCTAGAAATACCAAGATGATGTACATGAATGTTTTGTTGTACAGCACAGAGTGCATTACTGGTTAGAAGAGAGCGGGGGTGGCAGGAGAGAGAGATCTATTGTGTCTCTGATTTCAAGCAGCTATAGTGTGGTATTAGGGCATTACTCCAAAAAAACAAAAACAAAAAAAATCCTCCAATGCTAATAATGACACCACTCACTGAATGTTTGTTTATTTTTACGTGATTTTAGACTACAATGATAGAAGATAGAAACATAAGATAGGTGTAAGTACTGATTATTTTCTGCTCTGTGTTTGGTATAGCTGTTTGCACTTATCCAAAATGACTGTAAAGTACTTTGATTGAATTATTGATCATATGATCAGGGCTGTTTGCATTACACACATTTGCAGTCATCTCACTGTGCTGGCATAAGAGTTCCGCTATTAAAAGTCACCAAAACAAAACAAGATTACACAAAGAATTAGGAACGAATAACTGAGATGAAATCTGCTACACATTTTCAGTCTTATCCTAGAACGTGCCCGGAAGAAGGCAACAATTATTTGTTTATAATTAATTTACTCATTTCCAACCCTGTCCTTCATCATACAGCAATCCATCTTCAAAATAAAGCCTCCTTTAAGTAACACTCAAATTGAAGTAATATCCTCAATATACCATACTCAATCTACAGTACTTCTAAAAAAAAATACGGCTGGTCTTGCCACCTCAGTCCTGCTCCCTACCAAATGCCCAAATGAAGATATATATGTATATACACGTATTTACATTGTGCCTAATGGTAAACAAACACAGTGTCAGCAGTATCTTGGGGAGGCAGGACAGCCCACAGATGGGGTATCATCACCGAGAAGACTCTATACTGGGCTACCAATTAACGTACATCATCTGAGCATAGAAGAAGGGCCTCCCAGAAGATCTTAAAAGTA
The DNA here is from genome assembly GCF_964270895.1 of Podarcis filfolensis. Taxonomy (NCBI): domain Eukaryota; kingdom Metazoa; phylum Chordata; class Lepidosauria; order Squamata; family Lacertidae; genus Podarcis; species Podarcis filfolensis. The sequence goes on from NC_139603.1 coordinate 70,139,631, forward strand.
TAAGCATGATGGTGCAGAAATAGGTTTTCCTTCAGATCCCTGGGACTTAAGCCGTTTAGTACTTTATACATCAGTGCTAACACATTGAATTATCCTCAGTAGCATATGAACAACCAGTGAAGACTCTTTAAAATTGGTGGCAAATGGTTCCAGTTGGCTGACTATCCAAACAGGTTGCCTACTTACCGGTAATTCTCAGACCTGAAGGCCACCAACTTATAGCACCTCTGTCCTGTTGGGATTCAGCTTTAGTTTATTGGTCCTCATTCAGTCCCCTACTGCTTCCAGAAAACAGACAAGCACCTGCACAGAAACTGCATGGAACTACATATAGAAGCTAAAGTTAATGAGGGACCTGGAAACTTAAGTCCTACGAGGAAAGGTTAAATGAGTTGTCTATGTTTAGCCCTGGAAACAGATGATTCAGAAGCGATAGTCATCTTCAAATATTTGAGGAGCTGATATAGAAAATTTATTTTCTGTTGCTCCAGAATTATGCTAAGCATTAGGAAGAATTTCCTAGTGGCACAAGCAGTTGCCTTGGAAAGTGGTAGTCTGTCCTTCATTAAGAAATCCATAGGTGGAGGCTGGATGGACACTTACCAGACATGCTGTCACAGTGAGTTTCCTGTGCTGGTATCAGGGTTGGACTTGGAGGTCACTTCCATCTCTGTGGGCAAGATCCAACTAAGTTGTTGCACAAATGGTATGAGGCCCACTTGTGCAACTGGACCTTCTTCCTCCCTGCAACCTCCATGCCCCCTAAATCTGCTCTGGAGGGTTGGGGAAAACCCAGAACAGGTTCAGGGGATTCACAGAGGGAGGAAACGAGGGAATCCTTGTTACACAAGCAGACCTCATTCTACTTCTGCATACCCAACTTGATGTCACATTGAATTCTACACTGTGTCTGTAGTCCTTGAAATTACCTCTGAGAAATTGTTCCTTCATTGTGAAAAAGTGTATCCCTCATTTCTCTTCTTAGTCTTAAAAGAAGTTAAAGAGAGTTAGCTTTGTTAAGATGATAAACAGATCAACCCTCAGTAGAAAAAACTACTAGGGAGGAAAGTGTTTTTACATCTTGGAATAATTTCTGTTCAGTATCTCTTCAAACATCATTGTGAATTATGCTGGAAAGTTGTGGGCAATTTGTGTCATACCTAAGTTCTTTTGCCATCAGAATACCTCCTGCATTGCTGACTTCTGTGCCCTAATAGCTGGTATTATCAAATAAGTAATGTGCAATCTTGAAACTAGATTTTGGAAGGCGCTTGGACAAGACAGCCTTCCCTTAGTAGATTTACCTCCTTGCTACTGTCAACACGGCCTATCTGTTTACCCTCTGTCGCTCTGGATCTAGCATGTACTGATGCTTAGAAGGAGAAAACAATGCAACTGGAGGTTGTTGGGCAGGAAGTGAAAGCTAAGAGAAGGATCACGGAACTCTGAGGATTAGCAGAGGGCCCCTTGGGGTGTGTGGGCTGAAGCAAATGCCTGAAAATACCAAAATGTTCCTTATATAAAAGGAACACAACATTGAGATGGCATGCTCCATAGCCAACGCCAGATTCCCTTTCTGCTGAGGTTTGGACCTCAGAAGGTGTGGACTCCCCTTCCTTGGAAGTTTTTGAGTGGAGGTTGTGTGACCACCTTCCAGTGCTGCTTTAGCTGAGATACCTGCAGTGCAGGGGGTTGGACCAGATGGCCTTTGGGGTCCCTCCCAGATCTTCTGTGATTTTGTAGCTATGATTCCTGCATTGGAGGGTGTTGGACTAGATTACCCATGGGGTTTAATCCAGCTCTCCTATAGTTCCATGAGACTGGAAAGTGGCAGACTCTCCTTCCTTGAAAGCTTTGCAGCAGAGGTTGGGTGCCCACCTGCCAGAGCTGCTTTAGCTGAGATTCCTGGATTGCAGGAGGTTGGAAATAATAATTTATCTCCATTCATTGTCTCCCATTTGTTCTAAATCGGTAAGACTCAGCTTTTAGGGAAAAGGTTGCAACCACACAGTCATTTTATTTGATACTTTTCTCTTGCTTTGGCTTTGTAATACCTCTTTTGAGATGAGATAAACACATAGCATTCTAAATGCAGGTGTGCTTTGGATTTATAAAATGGCAGTACAATAATTAGAAAAAAACATCCAGTCTTTTGGTAATAATTCCTTACATTTTCCTTTCAAACATGTTTATAATTCAGCTTGTGTTTTTGATGGCTTCTTTATGAAGCACTGTGCTTAAGCTGAGAGAATGTCCCAGTCCACAATGTCCTACTTATATAGGGTTATAAACTAACTGTATCCTGTCAAGATTATTGCCATTTATTGCACTTTTAAAAGGTGTAGGTGAATGGTAGTTTCTTTTCTTGATGAGCAGTAATTGGGTGTTCCAGATAGAATTATCTGTTTCTTGCTTTATTTTTTAAAGAGCAAAGTCATAGTATTGAGCTTATGGATTTTAAAGAGTGCAAGTTATGTAGGCTTCAATTTATTAAAATGTAACATACACTTAACACGTATATTTAATGAGAAACCATGCAAAATGTGGAGGAGAGATAATAAGCTTGCATGCATATTAACAAATAAGGAACTGGGAAATGAGCATCAAATTTTTAATGTTGTGAAATTTTGCAACAGCCCACTGATATAAAACGTATAAAGCAATAAAAAATCACCCATGCATGTCATGTCATCTGTGGCTTTTTTGGTATGATGCAGCTGAGCAGTGAGTATTTTCTAAAAGGAAGATAGTTGAAATATTAACTTATATTTTATCTAACATAAAGCAAATGCTCTTCCTAGTTAAAAATAACCTCCCACTTAACACACATGAATGTGTGTGAGTTTGTTGGGTAAATTAAGGTTTCCTCTGTCTGGAAGCAATTTGTGCTCTGATAGTAATGCTTCTGTGGTTTCAATAAATAAATAAAAAGCTTTATACTAGGTATTTTCATCTGAGAACTTTATAGTTGATACAGTTACTACAAAAATGTAGAATAGTATTTTCTAAATGGACTGCCTTTCAACGTTTAACATTTTAAAGTCAAGTAAAGTAACAGGCAGTGGGTTTGTTTATTTATTTAATAAATAAGTTTGGTTTCTTATGAACTCTAGATGGTACTTCTTTAAGAGAAGTACATTATTACCCACTTTTTGTGTCACTGTGGTGCAGAATAAGTGTTGGACACAGGTGACCCGGGTTCAAATCCCTGCTCAGTTGTGAAGCTGATTGGATGACTTTGGACCAGTCACTATTTCTGAGCCTAAAGTACTTTTCAAGGTTTCGTGATGGGGGAAGGGTCTAATGGAGGCTTCCTTGCATATTAAATTCGTTACACACTTCTGTCTGCACCTCTTTTTGTTGTTGTGAAATTATGTCATTTGCTGAACAGTATTATCATACAATTTCATTTGCTTGCGTTCATTTCAGTCCATGTTGCTTTTAAAGACACAGTCATGCAATACAAAAATAATTTCACCCTTGACTCAAATAGCATTCTCCAGGGTAGAATATAACAACTTTGTACGGAGGTGATAGAAACAAATGCCACAGAGTCCAAATTAAACTGGGGAAGACATTTTATTGAGTATAGCAACACACGTTGGAATTTCGCCAGGACACAGGACTAATGCTTATTTTCACAAGAAGCATCAGCAGATCCAAGATAGTTTTACATCTTAATTTATTTTTAAAGGACCTAAGCCCAGCACATTCAGCTACATGCCTTAGTGGAGCATTATTAACTCCTTGCTGGCACACACAGGAAGAGACACCTGCTGAACCATGCCGTCCCCACATGATAGCAAGCTTAGGCCCAGTCGTCTTGAGGAATACTGTCGCATGAGAGGTGTGCCTGACCATCTGCAGAGAATGAATCGTTTTCATTGTTCAAGCACAGCACGACATGAATACACATTTGCAAGGTTCTGTCCCTCCTTGCCAGCTGTGCTTTATGTTTCTGAGCGTGGTGTGGCAAGGGGGAGGGCTTGGTTGTGGATATTTCCAAGGGGGGAAATAAACAGTGAGCTAGCCAGCGCCTCCCAGTAAAAGCCTACTTCCCAATGAAGAGGCTTCTTCAGTTTGTAGCAGCAGAATCACAGCAGATAGAAGCACATCAGTTGTAAAGCATTGTCTGCATAGGTCTCTGTTAGGAACTATTCGTTCTTGCAGAAAACGATCTGTTTATATCCATGAAATCCCATCTCAATGACACAAACAGGCCTTTTTAAAAAAAAATTGCTCCAGCTACAATACCAGTTTAACCAGTCGGTTGGCTCTGGCAGCGATTCCAGTTGCGAAGTTGTCTTTGTACCTCTCCAGCAGCAAAATCTTGACAGATAAGCAAAGAGGCTCGTCTGCTTGCTAGCACCCCCCCCCCTCTACTCCAGTTTAATCAGTGCTTGGCCAGTTCATAAATCAGAGTAGCGTCTGTTTTTATTTTGTTTTTATCAAAATTTATTTCTATCATTGCAACAGTTAATACTTTAATAAGGGAACTTAACTGGGAACATTAGGAAGTTAGTTAGAGACATTCTGCAGGCGCTTTTTCCCTTGTCAGTGACAAGGTAAGGTAATCCTATACACAGGCTGCTATTGTGAGATGAGAAACTGGCCTCCTTCACTGCCAGAGACCAGATGCACCTCTCTCTATCCTAATCTGTAAACGACTTAAAGGAGTCTTATCTCGGGGCTCTTCTGCTTCATTTCATGCTTGATTTACTTTAATTTGTCTGATAGGGCACAAGGATTTGGAGACGGCCCATCTTTCTGCAGAAAACGTTCAGATTTTTTTTTCCACTTGGCATTGTTGTCTTGGGGATTTTTTTTTTTACTTTTTTTAAAAAAATATGGAAGAAATCTTGCTCCAGTGCAGCAAGCTGCTTGAGTGTGTTTAGATTTAAGCTACCCCAGCAGAAAAGAGTTTGTGAAGTGGTATGATTGTGTGATGTGGGCCACATTTACATTGAAATCACATTTTACGATATATCAGGACTCCTGAAGGGAAAGGTGCAGTGGAGCGCTTGTGCCCACAAGATACTTTGAAAAGCACTATATATAGTAGCAACAATTGATACGAGATTTTACAGGAGTCTTTATAAATATGTAAATGGGTGTTATCTGATTGGACTCTTTGGCTACACATCTGTACCTCAAAGGAAGTGGAGCTGTGAGAACTACTAGAAAACAGTAGTTTGCATTCTAAAGGCGTCTGAGAAATAGAAATGTCTCACAGGTTGACAGCAGGTCGGGTGGGGGGTGGTTTGCATACTTTGGAGGTAGGTTTCTTTGATGTGAAAGCGATCTCTTACTCCGAACAGAGCAGGTAGAATTACCATTAACAATTTTCACTTATTTTCTTTTCTTCTTTTTCTAATTTTTCAGCATGCTGTAGATCAGCAGCCATTGACCTTTATAATTCCCTGTTATTTCTTTAAATTGCCTGTACAATGTGGTACCTGTGGGGAGGGGAGGGGAGGGGAGGGGGGCCAGTTACCTTTAGTATTTTTTAACTTTTTTAAAGTGCTTTCACTGAGCCAAGGGACAGAAAATAAAGTCTTTGGTACATTGATCCCTTGATTGGTTATTTCCTAAATGAAAATGGAGATACTATTAAAGCACTAATAATGTTACATCTTAATAGTTGAGGAGTCAATAAATGGCTCCCATGTGCTTCATTAAAGTTCTTAATGAAGCCATTTTTGATAGCTGAACTTTACATTATCAGCTGCTTTATCTAGAGACTTTAAGGAGGAAGTAAGGCTGTAATGTGGTCTTAAGATGGTTTTTCTTTTTCACTCTGCTAACTGCGTTAGTTATTACCAAATTTATGTATTACAGTATTGTAATAAGCAGTAGAGGCTTTTTGCAGAGGCTATCACACGTAAGGACAGGAAATTATAAGTGTGCATATGGATCTATACATTTATAGCATTAAACAGGGAGAAGAGAATGGGAAGAGAGAAACATTTGATGTACTTCCAACCCAACCCTGTGCTTCCATATATGTGTGCCTATTGGGATATGGTAGCAGCTATGCCTGAACTATGTGATGACAGTGTTTTAGGATGGGTAGATAATATATCTACTTTGAGTGTTTAAAGCTACAGTCGTGTTATTTTTTTAAAAAAGGTCTTTTCTCAACCATGTTTCCCTGGAGTTGACAAGATATTCCAAACCTCCTTCTTGTGCATCCCAATAATTTAACCCTTCCAATCATACCTGGTTTCCCTTTTGGCATTCATTCTGGGCTAATCTAATGCAAATTCATTGTTCCTTTCTCTCCTGAGAGGAAAAACAGTAAGGAGACGCAGCAAGACAATAGATGCTGAATATTTTTCTCTCACCCATACTGCAATACATGCGAATATTATTTTGATATAGCCGTTTTTGAGGAACGGCTAAGGGAGCTGGGCATGTTTAGCCTGGAGAAGAGGAGGTTAAGGGGTGATATGATAGCCATGTTCAAATATATAAAAGGATGTCACATAGAGGAGGGAGAAAGGTTGTTTTCTGCTGCTCCAGAGAAGCGGACATGGAGCAATGGATCCAAACTACAAGAAAGAAGATTCCACCTAAACATTAGGAAGAACTTCCTGACAGTAAGAGCTGTTCGACAGTGGAATTTGCTGCCAAGGAGTGTGGTGGAGTCTCCTTCTTTGGAGGTCTTTAAGCAGAGGCTTGACAACCATATGTCAGGAGTGCTCTGATGGTGTTTCCTGCTTGGCAGGTGGTTGGACTCGATGGCCCTTGTGGTCTCTTCCAACTCTATGATTCTATTCTATGATTCTATGATATATATTGATGGGGATGAGACATGGTATTTACAATGTTTCTGTTCATTTCAGTTCATGTCTCCAACACTAATGAATGTTAGAGTGCCACTGCAAACTAACTCCCTGGGTTCAATGCCAGGGCTATAGCTTAGTGGTAGAGAATATTATTTGTAAGAGAAGGAGTCAATGTGGTGCCCTCCAGATGTTGTTGGACTAAACTCCCATCATGACTGGCCAACTGGAGGGCACCATGTTGGCTACCCCACCTTAGGTTAAGTCTGTGGCAAATCCAATTAAAGGGGTCAGGTAATAGGTGAAAAGAAACACATCTGCTTTATTGCTGCCGCAAATCTGAGCTAAACGAACCAAAACTCTGACTCAAAGCAAAGTAGCCTTCATACAAAGTACTATATCAGTTTAAAAGCTGGTGAGTGAGACCAGTTGGGTTATTTTATTGTTAATAGTGTTCATCCTGTGTTAGACAGGTTTGCATTACTCCTGAAAGAATGAGTTCATAGTCTTGGACTACTCCTTTGCCTCTCTTTGTCACTGGAGTTACAGGTTGCCTCTGTGGCACAGAGCTTAGGCTGCTGCGCCAGCTGTGACCTTTCCTAGCAAGAGATAGCCTGTACTGTAAGGCCTTTCATGAAGGGTTGCCTTCGAAGATTGTTTGGAAACTACAATTAGTCCAAAATTTAGCTGTGAGGCTCTTAATTACTCCTGTTCTTTGCCAACTACAGTGGTTTCCTGGTCATTTCCATGTGCAATTTAAACTAGCTTTAACACCTTGATGCTATCTGAAGAACTACATTTCTCATCTGCCTGTTCACTAAGAACGTCAATGAAGGTCTTTCTTTTGGTGTCCATAACATCTGAGGAGTAATGGGTGGCTACAGAAGAAAGGGCCTATTCAGAGGTGGCATCCGAACTGTGGAATGAACCACTTGAAATCCTGCATGTGCTGGCTCCAGCCAGTGGCCTGCCATGCAAATGAATCAGGGTCTCCATCTATCTGTCAGCTTTTAGCATGACATCATAACAGAGTTGCCAACTTGAATAAAATGGGGGGACGGGACATGTAAGCAATTGGGGGGGGGGGAGCTGAAGGGACCTTGGCCCCTAGGAGTTGGCGCCTATGCATTGTAAACATTCATCTAGCAACCCAATTCATGTGCCTTCTGGTGAATTTGCATAACTGGCTAGCCACATCCTTGGAGCTGGCATATGGAGTAAGTCTCTTATACATTCTGTATCCTGAAAAAGTCATGTGAATAGGCTCACAAACCACTGCAAATCTAGTTTTAAACCAAACTGTAATTAGTTACTCCTCTATTGCCCAGTTTATTCATCCAGTCAGTTCATCAGTGCCGGATAAGACCTTCTCTCTTCCACTTTAAGATTGTGCTTGTTCAAGGGAGCAGTAATATTTCCAGCAGATTGTGTCAAAACTCTGGTTGACTGAAGCCAGTAGTTTGCTTTTTGGAAACTATGCACCCAGCTGCAAGCTTGTCCTTGGCCTACATTATTAGGATAACATATTCAGACATTACAGTGTCACAAGTAAGACCTGCAGCAAAATGTAGCAGTTTGAACTGCTCCTGTTCAGTGTTCCAGTCAGCCATGCCCTCCTCATGGATATTACATTACATTCTCCCTCCTATCAGTTTTTCTGCAACAGTCAGTCAGCACTCTGTGCTCATTGAAGATGCTCATTTGCCCATTCGGCAGTTTTGTGGATCACGCTTGCTATTAAGGAGAAACTTGAGGTTCTCAGGATAGATTTGCTTGTTGATGGATGGTGCCATTTTGGCTACTTGTGGCACTGTAACGTCTGAATGCAGTGGAACTCACAGCCTGAATGTTCAAAATAGAGTAAATTATGTATGACACAACTGAGTACTAGTTAATTTTATGTCAATAAAATGGCCAGGAAAATGTTACTAATTTTACTTTGTGACATATTGTTGTATATCCATCATTGTGAATATACATTTGATGGGGACTTTTTACCAAACCACAGTTGTCTCCGAGTGCTCAGCCAAACCACAGAAAATGTATGTCAAGTTATTGATTGTTCTTTCTTCATTTAAATGGCACTATATATTAGTTACCAAAAGAAAAATCAGTTTATATTAGACAGCAACTTAAGGGCTTGGGCTTTGATCTAAAGCTACACATAAGGTGTTCCCATATGTGTGTTCCTTTCCATTTACTTAAATGTCAAAGAGAGCTCTAACATGCTTAGCTGGGATGCTTACAAGAAACCACCTCTGCACTGAAGCAGATGGGCAATCCCTGTATGTCTGAACAGTGCCATGTGCTCTTAGAATTCCTTTGGATTTGCTTCTTTGTAGTGAAATGCTGGTTAAGCTGATGAATATACTTCATTTAACTGCAAAGTGTGCTAGATAAGTCCTTTAACGGGTCACCATTTAAGTGTTCATTTTATAGTAAGGAGTTTTTATGCGGCATTCAACATCAACAAAAATCAATTAGATTTAGATGGCTAATAACAGCCTTACTCAAATGAGAATAATATTCCATTGAAGATGGCTTTTTGAGGCTCTTCCTGAATCCCAGCTTCTGTCTTTTCTTATATTTATGGTTTCACTAAAATGTTCAGGTAGAGAAATACCTGCACTCATAAATCATTGCAGATAATAGTGGTTCAGACACACACTGTCCAAGTTGATAATGGGTATCTGATCCAAAAAGGATGTCTTCCCCCCAACCCTTAAAGTTCTTTAGGCGGTGGTGGGGCAGTTAAACAAACCTTATGAAGCTTTTTTGTTTCCAATCTTATATTCACTATCAGTTTGATTAGTTGGTGCCCTTAGTGCAGAAGTGGGCAGCAGAGCAAACTACAAAGAAGCTGTTTTTCTAACTACCCAGATTACTTTCAACGAGTTTGATGGGTTTAGCTTTTGCCTATAATACTTTCTTCCTGCTTTTTGCAAACTAAATGCTATAACGATCCCATAAGCTTATGAAATAATAGTGGAATTAAAGCAATAGAGGAGTGAATCTTTGTTAAATGGGCACTGGTGGAGCTTGGATGAAGAAATAGTTGCCATCCTAAGTATACATATATATTTTTCTTGATTTTATATAATGCTGGCTATGTTGTAATGCCTGTTACTTATTAGCTATGGGTATAATGTGAAACCCTCTTGATCTATAAAAACATTGGAGTATCTGACTGTCTAACATGAACTTTGTGTAACAGAAGGTGAATAGTATTTTTATCACACACCCCTTCCCAGTTTTTAGTTTTTGCTTTGTCCTCTATAACGGATTATATGTCCTCTAGGCAAGGTCTCTTGGATGTGACTCCCATCATATGCTTAGGACTGGGAACATAAACTTACACTGATCCAGCATCATCCAATAATTCACCTATCTTGCGTGAATTCTCAGGAGCTAGCTAAGCTGATTTTACATTGTTGAGCAGCACAAACTCAGGCCAGAATCTGTCCCTTGTATATTCTTTCTTAATGCCTACCAAATCACATGGCATTTGATTTGCTAAAATTAGCTTTAACAACAGTAATGGTTTTTGATACAATGCTTACAAATACCGCTGATTTTGTCCTTTAAAGGCCCAAACGTCTATAGTTTTACACATCTCTCATGCATGAAAAATCGAAAGTGTGTGTGTTGATTTGCTGGAAATGAGTCATGCACTGATATAATGCCGTTTCCTTTGTATCCTTATAACCACATAACTAGTATGAGTGGAGATTAAAAAGTAGGTGGAGTTACCCTTAAAAAAGGTGTTCAAAAAGCGCTTTGAAAAATTATGGTAGTGAAAAGGGGAAAGTAGGAAAAAAACTGAAGAAAATACGTGCTTGCATCTAAAAATATACATGACAAAGGAAGATACTGCAGTATCCCATAAACATTTATTTTTATTTTTACATAAATTCTGAATTTGCAGGTAAAAGGGGGCCACAGTTGCTTGTGCATAAAATGCTGTATTGAATTTTTAATATCTGCCTAAAACTCAGAAAGTGTGTTATATAATGGTGTCTCACAGATTTATTTTGCTTTGAGGATTTTGAATGCCCAGTGAACATGTAAGGAAATAAATAATTTCAGAGTAAAGAATTGCATGAGTACAATTAAAGTATGACACTAGATAAGTACACAAATAATTAGGGTTGGATCAAGACTAAGACTGCAATCCTCCCGTTACCTGGGAACAAGTCCTATTGAACTCAGTAGGCTTATTTCTGAGTAGATGTATAAGACTGTAGTTCTTAATTATGAGAACTTAGTCATGAGTCTGGGTCCACTCTTATGGCAGTGGACCCATGGCCTTCTGGGAGTTGTTGAACTCTTAACTCCAATCAGGCTCAACCAGCATGGCCAAAGGTCAGGATGATAAGAGCTGAAGTCCAGCAACATCTGGAGGACCACTTCCTTTATAGGACTTACAGTGAGAACTGTAAACCTTGAATTAGTCTGCACAAGATCACATCCCTCTCTCACTCATCATGGAGAGAAAGAAAAATTGAATTGGGTGGTGTCACATTTATTTGAATGTGGTCTCTCTCTTGCCACCATACTTTAATTCTCATTCTTTCTGTGGAATCACTTGGGAGTTAGGGAGATACCAGTAAAGGTAGCGAGAAAGGAGCTTGAGGGCATTAAATCAATAGCAGATTGAGAATTTGCCATGTAATATATTGCTCTAACACGGGTTGCCACCTCTTTACATCAGTACACTTCTTTTTTTCCAACCTTATATTGGTCTCTGGCTGTTTGGACTACAACTCCCATTAGCCCTGATAGTCACTGTGCTGGAGGCTTTTAGAAAATATAAATCCTGTCTCCCCCCCTTTTTTTTAAAAAAAGGCAGTGATAGCATTAAGGGAAATATTGTAATTTTTATCTTTTGAAGCAATTGATTTATCTCTGTGTTTCTTGGGCAATATTTCTGCTGGTTATCAAACTGCCTCACCCACGGGTCGTGGCAGCTCAAGCAAAAAGGGTGGCTGGGGAGGAAGTAAGTGGGATGCCATTCACATATTTTCTGAGTAATCCACACTTTTTTGGAAAACCTTTGCACCCACATCTTGACAGATATGTCACAGGTTTCTATAGGGTGGGGAAGAGGTACACAGGATGATGGAGCATTAGGGAGAAGAGGAAACGTGCTATATTCTGAATGTTTGGGAAAGCTTCGTTCTAGAGTTGGAAAACATGAATGGATGGGGAATAACTGCACCTCAGCTCATGTTTGTCTGATAGGAAGATGATTAAGTATTTACCGGAAAACCATTTGGCAGACAACTCTATAAACCAATAGGCAACAGAATGACAACCTGTATCATAGATGAAACAATATTATGCTTCTTTTCCAGATGACATCCTGCTGCTCCCATATTTTCAGAGTCATCAATCTCCATAGTAGCTTGATAGCAATCTTTTCTTCTATGTGGGAGATGCAGCCGTAGAATAATATTAGCCACACTATCATTTTTAAAGAAAGTTTCTATCTTATCTTTGAAATTATGATCCAGAAGTGTGGCATCAGCAACTTCCCAAACGTAGCATGCAGTACTTACATGAGTTAATTGCACAGTTAGGAGATAATGCAGTAGCGTTAACACGATTTACTGTGTAATTACCATTGCTTCCAATGAAATTATTGTGTAGCCGTCAACCTAGTATCTTATGTTATTTTGTGATAACTATGAAGTGATTACTGTGATTACTATTTTTTGAGAGACTGTTGATCTTTGACCAAGGTTTACTGGGCAAACTTGATGAAAGCTGAAACATAAACTTAACCTCCCTCAAAGAAAACAATTTGTAAGCTAGATATTGCCAGTCAAACCTTATGCCTCATGCTACAACTTTGCGCGGGAACTGCTCGACTCTGGCATTCTGTATGCAGGAACGGGCAGAAATAAGCCCACCACTCAGTGTTTCTCAGTGATTTTCCAGTGCTTTCCCCATGTGTACTGCTTAAGAGATCCCACTGGTTCATCCAATTTATTTACTTAGTTTGATTCCTAGCCTGCTCGGTCACAAGGGATAAATTTTAAATGAGACCCATAAAATTAAATAAACATTATAAATAAGTATATAGCTTTCAGTTGCAAATCAAGAGTGTTGCTGCTGAGTGTGATTCCTGGTCTTTGGTCCTAGGTTCTGATATTATTACAATTTAATGGTAATAGCATGGGTGATGCCAATAGAAGGCCACAATTTCTGGTGTAGCACTGGCGGTGAAATCCTGAGTTTTTGTTCTCCTAGATGGGCTACCTTCCCAGACTGACGAGCCCCATCTGCCCCTGACTTCCCTCCACAGCACATGCAGAAGACTTCTTGACCATTGGATCCGCTGTTGGTCCTGTCCACTCAATCCACTAGAGCCTGTCTTCACATGCAGGGGAAGTTCCTAACTCATGAGGGTTTGAGACCCTTTGGCTACTCTCACCTGGCCAGTCAAAGTCATTCCTGGACTGTGGCTGCTGTCACATGCTGACAGCTTCTAGGAGCCACAGGTGAGAGCTGAGTGCAGGGTGGGGGCCAAAGATAGAAAACTACCAAAGAAGGAGCATGATGTGTGCTCCACCAGAGGTATTTCCGTTCCACTAACACTCCATACATAGTACACCAGCCTAATACCACTTATTTCTTTCTGACAGAAAGAGCTGTTCAACAGGTGGTGGACTCTCTTTCCTTGCAGGTTTTTAAGCAGAGCTTGGATGGCCATCTGTCATGTATGATTTGGCTGAGATTCTTGCATTGCACAGGGTTGGACTAGATGGGCTTGGGGTGCCCTCCAACTTTACAATTCTATGATGTTATGATTCTGTAATTTCTTAAAATATTTTCCCCTTCCCTCACAAATATTTGAATAACACTTCCTTATATTTACTCAGCTTCTGTAAAAATTTACTCAGCTTCTGTAAAAATTGATTTGACTAGTTGACCAATTGATCTGTGATTGATGTCAGCATTTTGCACTCCTTCCATGGTACAAATGACAGGGAGCAAAGCCAGTGGGCTTATTCGCACATACAGATGCACTGCCTAATTTTCTATATGCAAATGTGTTAAGGCTACAGGTTATTCTTGCCTTCACTCGCTCAGAGGAAAGAGTGGATAAACCAGAAGTAGCTGTAGAACTGGCTGCTGCAGGGATACTTCACAGCCTACTCCTGCCACAGTAACACTGGTGAGATGTCCTTATATGTGAAATTGGCTTCTGCTGCATTTCTCATCCAGATCTCTCTAGTAACTAGGACGACATGCGCAGTGTGGGAGTGCAGCTGCATGACTTTTTTCAGAGCAAGAGTGATAAAACCATCTTCTGAGGTGCCAGGGTAATTGATGGACCCTCCTTACTATAACAAGACCATGAGGTGATCACAAGGCTTTCACATTTTATTGTTGATTTATTTATAAAACCTACTAACCACTTCCCAGGCAAAATAGCTGGGTCAAACAATAAAATCATTCAGATACATACTGAAATCCCTCACACATTTACATAACCTTTTTATAAACAACCATCAATCAAAAATGCTAAAATAGAGTAGAACAAGTCAAGTGCAGAGTGCAGCAAACACAAAATTCAAGTAAAAGAAAAGAAAAGAAAAGAAAAGAAAAGAAAAGAAAGATCACTTGGTGTTAAAAACTAGAAAGTGTTGGTGCTGATTTTTTCTGTGGGGAAAAGGAGTTTCAGAATTTGAGGAGGGGGGCTTCTTTGAGAATGTCTGGTGTTCCTAGTAAATGTGACACCCATCAGAGTACATCTCTACTTGGTCCTACTATTATTTGTGACGTATTAGCATATAGGAAGTCAGAGAATGAGGTCAGCTTACTTTTCTATATCTATATCTGACCATAATATATAATATTAAATGGATAAATACAGCTCCCTGCACTTAGAACTCTCCTAGGCGGCTGGCTATTGTGGGGTGGGGAGGGAGCTGTCATGATGAGCTTCTGTCCTTCAGAAGTAACCACCACACCACTGGGTACCCAGCAATTCCATGGCAGTGGCTGCAGTTCATTAATGTTATCATGCTGCACCCAACTTTTTTAAATTTTGTAATAATGTAGAATTGATACTGAGTTTTTCCTGTCTTTCAGAAATTTCAGTTGCTTGGGGAAACATGTAAAGCCTACTATCCTCATTAGACATTTTAGGATTATTTTAGCAACATGAACTTACAAAAGTCATATGTATATCAGTCTGCATATTTCTGATTGTATTTTGTATGAATGAAAACCCTGCACACCTCTCGCAGTATCAGTAAAATAGAGGAAATGCAAGCAGGACAAATCAGACTACAGTCCAGGATGTATCCAAAGGTATAAAGAAAACCTTTATTTCAGAAACTTTCTTTAGTTTGCCTCTCTTTTGAAGAGTATGCTAAGTAAGAAATGCTATAAGTCAAGTACAGTGCCTTTCTTCAACATTACAGGATTTTCTTTCCACCTCAGTTTTTGATTGTATCTGTGATCAAAGGGAAATATATACTGTTTGTATGCTTCCTCTTTACTTGAGAATGGAAGCTGTGGTGGAGAGATGAGGTTTGACCCGGAGGGTGTATGAGTGCCCTTGTGTGGTTGCCTGGAAACTTAGGCCCACACAAGTGTCAACTTTCTTTCATGGCTTTAAAGGAAGGCTGTGCCTCATAGAGAGCTTTATTCTTGGAGGTGGGGGGAAGGTCCTTATGTGTTTTAAAACAAGTGTCTCACCAGCAGATAATAGTGGAGTTGGGGGTTATAAATGATGCATTTTGCTCACTTCACCCTGATAATGGCACAAGGGGAAAAAAGTTCATTGCTCTCTTATCAAAATACTGTGACATTTCTCCTTCAACTGTAAAATTTCATATCACATTCCTCTGCTGCAACCGCAACCAAATTTTCTCGATTGTAAAGACTACGTAATCTCTCATCAAAAAGTGCATTTTCCTCACTTTCCTGCTTCTTGTAACTTAACCAGAAAGTTGCTGAAATCACTGCTTTTTGTTCTGCTATAGATGATTCATAGTTTATTTCTTTTATTACACTAACCACAAATAATGGGTATTATCCTTCAAAATGAATTTAGGAATTGTGACAGTAATCCTTTGGAAAGAATGTCAGTCAAAAGGGTTCTAGGGCAGATATGAGAAGGGGAAAAAATACTAAGCTATGTTCATGGACCTGCTATTTGGCACAGTGTGTGATGATACATTTTTCACTAAAGCCTAATGTCTACCATAAGGCTTGAGAAAAATAAGTAATATTAATCAGGAGTTTGTCTAGGCTATATGTAAAGAACACTACAATCCATATAAGTTGAAGTTTGTGTTTACATAATGTACCTTCCATTACATCTATGCATTTTTGAACAAACTGTTTACAATGGTCACACAGGAGTCTTGTTGGTGGATAGTATTATTTAAACAGTTACCTAAAAATTCTAGTGCCTATATTTAGACATTGTAACTGGGAAATAACTTGAAACAGTCAACAGATTTTTAATATAGGACTTAGTGCATGGACCTCTGTGCATGACTTTAGAAATGATGTGGAATTGTATAATTGCCCCAGACCATCTGAACCTCCTTGAATGTGCCTTCTAGCTCATTAGAAAAAGAGTGAGTTTGGATCTAGAAGACCCAAGTTCAGATACTATCTCTGCCATGGACTTCTGATGTTACCCTGGGAAACTTTTAAATATATTTTAGCCTTGATTAACCTTCTGTGAAATGAAAATGTCAATGAACCTCACAAGATTGTTGTGAAGCTCGCCTCTTTTCGTTAGCCACTTACTGTACATAGTGAAAGGTGCTATATAAATTGCAAGTAAAAATGGAACAGGTCCTTTTGAAAATGAGCTAGGTGTGGCCATCACCTATGCCTTCAATTTAGGGGTATTCCGTTAAAGGAATCTGGCGGTCGTGTATTTCTGTCCGATGCCTGCTTGGCGGGAGGCCATGGCACGACCCTCGGTGACATCAGGGGAGAGCCTATAGTTGGATTAGCATCAACAGGCTCCACCTACTGGTGAATAAACCCACTTGCTTGAGAGATCCAATGCCTAAGCCAATACCTTTTCACTGCTGTAATCAATAAAGTTGTGGCCTTTCCTTGCCCATTAACCTTATATAACGTGTCCTTGTGTATTCTTTCCACATTGCGGGGGTCGGGTCCTCGAACCACAACATGATGTTCTTTAGTACTATATTAAGATTTTGAGATGCAGGGATCTGAGAAGCACTGGCACAAGAGCACTGATGTCAGGTTCAGCACTAGCATCAATACTGGGGGGTCTTTTTTGTTACACATGCAATAGACTATCATTCATGATGCCACTCACTGGACTTGCACCTGACACTTTGGAACAATGTTTTCCTACAAGGAACCTGTGCTTGGATGGTGGGGGATGGGAATGTTGGATGGGGTGATTATTATTCCATGTTTCTTTGGCGGTTAACAGATTGAGGTTGAATCCTGACAAGACAGAAGTACTGTTTTTTGGGGACGGGGCGGGCGGGTGGGGGGGGACTCCCTGGTCCTGAATGGGACAACTGTGCCCCTGAATGACCAGGTGCGCAGCCTGGGAGTCATTTTGGACTCACAGCTGTCCATGGAGGCACAGGTCAATTCTGTGTCCAGGGCAGCTGTCTACCAACTCCATTTGGTACGCAGGCTGAGACCCTACCTGCCGCGGACTGTCTCGCCAGAGTGGTGCATGCTCTGGTTATCTCCTGCTTGGACTACTGCAACACGTTCTACGTTGGGCTACCTTTGAAGGTGACCTGGAAACTATAACTAATCCAGAATGCAGCAGCTAGACTGGTGACTGGGAGTGGCTGCCGAGACCACATAACACCAGTCCTGAAACACCTACATTGGCTCCCAGTATGTTTCCGGGCACAATTCAAAGTGTTGGTCTGACTTTTAAAGCCCTAAACGACTTGGGCCCAGTATACCTGAAGGAGCGTCTCCACCCCCATCGTTCAACCCAGACACTGAGGTCCAGCTCTGAGGACCTTCTGGCGGTTCCCTCGCTGCGAGAAGCGAAGTTACAGGGAACCAGGCAGAGGGCCTTCTCAGTTGTGGCGCCCGCCCTGTGGAACGCCCTCCCACCAGATGTCAAAGGAATAAAGAACTCTCTGACGTTTAGAAGACATCTGAAGGCAGCCCTGTTTAGGGAAGTTTCTTTTTAATGACTGATATTTTAATGTAATATTTTAATCTCCTGTTGAGAAACCCAGCCAGATGGGTGGGGTATAAGTAATAAATGATGATGATGATGATGATGATGATGATGATGATTAAAAATGAATAGAAGATTTAAAAAAAACCATTGGGGAGTCTTATCCTAATAGCAGTGAACAAAATAACTCCTGCTGCCTGAGGTTGGTTCTGTGAACCTCATAAGCTGAGGCTATGTGAAGTTTCCCCTTTGCTTCAGATAAGAGGTTTACTAAACAAAACTATTCACACAGGAGAAGTAAAAATCTTGTGTTATAAAATTGGGTTTCATGCTGTTCATGCCCAAACACATTTACTCATACGTTCCATTAATTCCAATGGAATTTCTTCCGAAGTGTGTGCACATAAGATTGTAACATTTGATATGTAGATACCTCACATCCAAATGTGTCTCAAAGCCCATAAGGTACCTCTGAGTCCACCCCTGTATGTTGGGTTAATGATCTAGCATGCTATCTGTGCATAGAAACAGCTGTTGAATGTATCTCTCCCTTGCTAGTCTAGGGTGGTTGTGTGGCGAAACCCCACCAGAACCAAATCTGTCACTTTATATTCATACTGGTAATATCTGAGATACTGTACTATATGTATTTCCACACACCTGGTTGAATATGCTTTATGACTACAATAGATTGAGAAGTTTTTTATTGCCATGCAGACAGTATAATAATATTTCTTCTCAGTGAAATAATGATTTTGTCAGACACTTGGTATCTTGTTTTGTAATGTGTTTCAACTGAGCACTATTTATGCCAAGCTCTGGACTGTTGACAGAAATGTGAGAAGATACATCTTGTTCCCTATGTAGGTCCTCACAGCTTTGGGAATAAGTGATTGCTGACACAGTAGGAACATTCTCTAGTAGGAAGTGGCTACCAATGCAAAAATAAATAATTGTATCGCTTCCCCCTTCCAGGCCTTCTGTGTACAATAAGAAAAGCTATTAGGAAATAAGTGCCAAACATTAATTTTGAACTTGTTCAGCTTCCATATTGATGGCATTTCTTCCCCATAGCTCAACAGTAGACCAGATGGTTGGTTTGCAGAATACCCTTGGTATTAAAAGGATCTCAGCCAGCAGGAGTTGGACAGACCTCTGCTTTAGACCTTAGAAAGTTGCTGTTGGCAATGGTGTAAATGAACCAGTGTTTCGATTTATTATAAGGCAGCTTTTTGTGTTCCTAGTGCTGTTTTGCTTCTAAGTTAATATATCATATGATGGTGCACCGGAGATCATATAATCATTGAAGCTGTACGAGACCATCTGGGGAACCCTCTGTCCTAATGCAAGATATCCTGTATCTTGTAGGGAAAATGTTCAGTGTCCTTACATTTCTGTAAACCACATTTCTGGAGGCAGTAATGCTTCTGAATACCAGTTGCTAAAGGCCATAAAGGGGGAGAGTGTTCTTGTATTCAGATCCCACTTGACGGTTTCCCACAGGCATCTGTTTGGCCACAGTGAGGCTCTTCTTATGTTCACCTTTGTATTGAAAACCTTCAATAATATAACTCTCATACCTTCATCAGGTAGCTTATTACATTGTGAAAATGCTTTCAGGAAGATTGGCCTTGACGTCTTAAGGCAAATAGTGCATGAAGCTGCAGTATACTAAGTCAGACCACTGGTTCTTTGGCCCAGTATTGTCTACTGGGCAATTCTGGCCCAGAATATCCCACTACTATGTCTTTTCCAATCCCTGTACCAGAAGCCCTTTAACTGGAGGTGTTTGAATGTGGTGTCACATCCATGTAAAGCATGTGCTCTACATAGTGGTTGACTTGTGTGAAGTCCTTTCTTTCTCTACGTTGTCTACCAAACTGAACTCAAAGCAGTGGCGAGTAAAAACAAAGCAACATAAAAAGATCATTCCCGACATTGCTAAAACATCAAAATGTGTCTAATTTTTATAAGCATACATTGGATCACTAATTAAGGACGATACTAAAACTCTGACTGTTAACTGAGTAGAAGTAATTTCTACATAGGTGTTCCTAGGTAGAAAAGTTCTTTAAACATGACAGCCCCAGTCCAGAAACTCACTTTCCCTGTTGTTACCATAGCATAACTTTTTGGTAATGCATCATATGGGACATATTAGGGTGAAATAATGGTGAATACTTATATCTTGCACCCTGTAAAGAACTGTAGTACTATTTTGTTGATGCCGTGAATCAACTAACTCATATGAGTCATTCCATTTCTTTAGCAAATAAGCAGTCATGTTGAGCAGTAGTCACCACCATATTAGTGTAATGCTACAACTTAATTTATGAAAGGTTTTGTGTCCTGTATTTCTTTCAAAAGAAGGTAGCTTGGATCGCCTCAATATGTTATTTATACCTTGCTTGTCAATGTTCCCTACAGATACATTTAATTGGAATAAAGTTAGGTTATACATTACCATTTTCTGTTAACATATTGCAGAAGGGAAAAAAACACATATATAATTCAGAAACTCTGACTTTTGTGCAGATTTAGTGAAGAAAAAGAAGGGGTTCCAGGAAGACCTTTTGGGGCAGAAAATTAACCGTTTTAAGTGTGTGTATCTTGTTAGTAAAATAACAAATTAAGATACATTTCACTGGAAAGTTCTAATATAGAAGCTTCATTGAAATAACCTCACTTTCTTTTTCAGCGAACCCTGTGCATGAAAGCTTTCCAGTAGATTGTGACTTTAATCTACAGAGTTGCAGAAAGGAAAGGTGACAAAAGATACTTCTGTCTTAAGTGAATTGACAAGGCATCATAGATATATAGTAGCCCCTGAACACAGTCCTTTCTAATGCTAAATTTATACCTGGTTGATATTTGCTAGTTGCAAAATCATGCAAATTTTTGGTGTGAAATACTAAAAACAATTTAAGAAATTAGAAGCAATTAATTTATATTTGTGCAACAGGTAATATTATATGCCTGAGAAAACGTGTGGGAAAGGAAAATAAGGTGTTGGTGGGATAGTGTTATTGCTGATAGTCATTGCTGCAGAAACCTGGAAGTCACAAAACTGTCAATTGAGGACTGGTGCAAATAAAAATGGAATGTTATGATTATGTGTTAACTAATCTCTATTGTTAAAGACAGGGAGGCACAGGGAAAAAGGCAATGATCACTTTTTGGGCAAACAGAACACATTAGCACTTTATTAAAATAATGGTAATTCCCATGAGAATATGCAGTCATGCAGCCTGTGTCCTAGTTTGTATGTCACATTAAACCATAGTTAAAAGCTGGTGCATGCTGCCCAGATTGCAAGTGCTTCATTTCTGCCCTGTTCCTGCTGCTGTAAGTGCTGCATGGAAACAAGCCAGGATTTGCTTTGTCATTACATCCTCCAAATAAACAGTGAGTGGTAAACCAAGAGCAAATGTTGGTTACCACCCAAGGTTGATTGAGAAATAAATAAATCACAAGTCTGCGTTTGGATGTAATGACAAGCCAGACCATGGCTTGTTTTCTGGCAGCACAGGAGCAGCAGATCATTCACGTTAAACCATGGTTTAATGCGACATGCAAACCAGGCCACTGTCAGTACAGAAAGAGTGAGAGATCATTTTATAACTCATATGCACATTTGGCTGGTTGGTTTATTTCATTGCTTTTCCTCTTTTTTCATATATTACCTATTAATAGTATATATTGGTAAATGCTTATTTTTTATTTTGTTGGTATACTCCATAAAGAGTTATGATACTATATTGAGTTATACAAAGTAACTTTTGTTGTAGAGGGGTACGGGTAGAAGGATAGCTAGGAACAGACACTGTGGTTGAAACTGATTGTCACCAAATGCCCAAAATTTGAACACAACTTTTTGTTAGTTACCATGTGTAATTGTAAACTACATACGTGTTACTTCAATGTCAAATAAAATAACAGTTATTTTCAATACATATGTAGAACATTTCAAGACTTTTGTAGAACATTTAACATACCTTATAGTACAGAAAACCCTAAGAGAAGAAGTGAGAGGAGTATATATATATATATATATATATATATATATATATATATATATATATTAACTGAAGGTAATGAACTCCATTTTCAAAATGACCCTGTGTATGTTTAGGGAAGTTTTGAATGTTTGATGATTTATTGTATTTTTAATATTTTGTTGGAAGCCGCTCAGAGTGGCTGGGGTATAAATAATATATTATTATTATTATTATTATTATTATTATTATTATTACATCCAAATCATTGTTTGTACATAGTTTCAGGGTGCCGTTACTATATATATATTTAGGTTCTCAAAATAGCTAACAGAACCAACAGTCAGGAGCATTTATCAGGGGGGAAAATCTCAGCAGAAAGGGACATTAATCAGGGGCAGCTGCTCCTCTGCTGAGGAAAGGAGCAAAGCAAAGAGCTGATGACGATCTTATCGGGAGTGGGGGTGGGGAACCTCTTCAGTAATATCATCAGCTTGAACTTTCCAAGTCTGGCATTTCGGTATCATCCGTATTTGTTATGAGAATGGGTAGGCTTGGGGGCTAGTGTAGAATGGGAGAAGGGAAGAGAGAGCATTTGAAAAAGGCTGCACAAACTGCATGTAACGGGGTAAAGTAACTACTCGGCCTGCTAGGTCTGTGCAGTGTCACAATATAATTGGGAGTCTTTTCCGTCATTTTTGAAGTATCAGGTTAACCCTCTCAGGAGGAACAATAGTGAGAACCCAACCACTCTAGATACCTTCTGCTGCATGCCAGGATATTTTCTTCATGTTTCCTCACCATCCACTCAGTAAGCAAAGCAGTAAATGGCAGGTGGACAGGAGAAACTTACTAGGTTTCCCTCCCCTTTCAAGCTGTTATTTGAAAATTATCCTTTTTCTTCTTCTCCGGAGATGCAAAATAATATGTCCATTTTCTTAAAAACAAGCATTGGGGAACATAAGAAGTGACTTATACCAAGTTATATCATTGGTCCATTTAGCTCAGTACTATCTAATGCAGAATATGGCAGCCTTTGGGGGGCTATAGGCACACTAGCAAACTGGAAAAACTCTTGTGGACACCATGTACGTTCTGCAGCCTTTTTTGGGGTGTGTGTGTCTACAATAGACTGTTTCTTTCAAGCCTAATTTCATCAGGGGTAGAGACCTTGTGGGCATTAAGGGATGCTTCTGCAGGCACTTGTATGCCCATGGGCACCATGTTGGCAACCGCTTTAGTGGCTGAAAACAGATCTTTAGGGTTTCAGATGGGATGCCTTTCTAAACCCTACCTGGAAATACTGTGGGTTGAACCTGTTACTGTTACTGTCACATCCACTTTGAGCTATAGCTCTTTCCTAAGTATGGAGTATTGAATTATTGTTTGACTCTAGTCTTACAGTAATTGTTTCACTTCGATTATGGACCAAATGAAAACATACAATTTATAAGTGTTAAATTCAGGAGAAATTTTTTTCAGAATTGGTGGGTATAAAAAGGACATTAATTTCAAAGATAAATTATAATTTGTATTTTCCTCAATGCCAGTTCACAAGCCCCATGAATGCATGTAGAAAAGTGGGTTGATGGGTAGTCTTAGTCAGCAGGCTTCTGATTGTTTTACTCTGCAAAAGAATTCTGTGTTTGTGGACATATCAGCGCTCCATGGTTTACTCTCTCTTGGGAGCCTATTGGTGGCATCAAAATGTCTGCTAATTAAAAGATCAGAACAGCAAATCAATCCAGTGAGCATTGTACCTTGCATATAAATTCACTCTATTGTCAGATCCAGTATGTTGAGGGTAAGACAAAGGTGCCAGAGGTTAAATCTGGGATTTTCTGCATGGAAAGTGTCAGGAAACTGCCATTGGAACTAGAGGAGGAGGCGAGGCCCCACAACGATGCTGGAGAGGGGCCAAGCAGGGAGAGAGGCAAGTCTCCTGTTGGGGAAGAAAATCAGCGCTACACCAGGGATAGAGGGGGGCCAATGGGGGAAGCAGAGAGCAGGCTCCGGGACTCTTCACTGGACACCAGCGGGGAGAGCACAGGTCCTCCGCTACCCACGCCCTCCCTGCGCAGAAGACTTCCGCGCAGGGAGAGTAGGAGGAGACTGGGCGTCAAAACAACTTTTATGTTGGAAAAGGTTTAAGAAACGCTCACTGACGGATTCTGCCAGCGACTGAACAGCCACGGAGTGGATGGCTGTCCAGTGAGAAATGGTTTAACCAGTCAACCTAGCCCAGAGCGGCGGCTATTTACGCACAAGCAACCCCTAAAGCCATTACAGAAAGCAAGCGCTCTGTCAATGAACTATGGCTCTTCAAAATTGCAACTGGTTATACTCCCAGGACTTTCTCCTATAATAGCCAAGCAATTTGTAGTTTTGTAGAGCCTACTGAGGTTTGTATTGCAGATGTTTCACTAACCATGTGTTAGCAAGAGTTGGGTGTCAAAATGCCTTCTGTTGAGTTGAATTATAATCTATGAAACTAACTCAAAATTGAGATTGCCCTTGCCAGGTGTGATTGTGGAATGTGCAAGTAGTCTAGAAAAGAGAACATCAGAATATGAGCTAGTTGGATCAGGGTAACTGCCTATCTAGTCCAGCATCCTGCTCTCACAGTGGCCAACCAGATGCCTATGGGAAGCTAAAAAGCAAGATTCTTACTACTTATGATTTCCAGCAGCTGGTATTCACAGGCATACTGCCTCTGAGAGAGCATAGCCATCATGGCTAGTGGGTGTTGAAAACAGGAAAACAAGGCAAGAGTTTGTATCTCCATTGACTGTAATAAGTTTTGTTTTAGAATTGTTTGTTGAAGTTATTCCCTTGGTTGGTTCTTTATACTATATGAAGAAAACATATATTTGTTGTGAATCATTTTGAACTCAACTTTGTTGTTGGAAAATCTACATGCAATTATTATTATGTTAAATCAAAATAAGTCCTTTCTGGGGGTGTCCATTGGACTTGAGTGGGAGACAATAACGATCTATCCTTGTGTAGGTTTCTCTTGTCATAGCACAGGTGCATATCGTGTAGAAGCATGTCCTGCGTTATTGTAGCATTATTCGTATGTTGGGTGTCTTCATATTCCTAGTTAACTCAAAGAGGCTTTTTGTATTTGCCTTCAGTGGAATAAGAAATACACCTGTTGTGAATAATGCGAGAAGAGCTCTGTCAACTGCAACCTTACATGATAGGCATTAATTTAATCTTTGTGCTTTCAATCTACTTCTGCCAAAGGATTTTGCTGTTAGTGTAACATCTTTTAAATAGCAACTGTGTAATAAAATAAATGCTTGGTGATTTTAGCTTTTGGCCTCTACGGACTTTGACACAAGAAATGGAACTCTTAAGATCTTCCCTTACTACATATTTCCTTGAACTAAAAATATACTTCTTTAATTTTTCAGACTTGAGCATAAATATTGACATTAAAAACATATTCTGAGTACACTTATAGCTAATATTATTTAACATAGAAAGTTGGCTTGTTTTAGGAGCTTTTTTTATTTAAAAAATGCACAAAATCTGTGATAATCCATGCTAGAACTGACTGCATTTCATAGTTTGAGTATTTATAAATGCAGAGAAGTGCAATATATGATCATTTCTTTACTTCAGGGCCTTGCTTCTATATGCATTTAAATAAAGAAGTTTATTGTGATAAATTGTGTTTAGGACAGTAAGCTCAACTGCATTTTTTTGACCAATTGGTTTTAGGAACCTCTCCTAAAGAAGTATCATTTACTTGTCTTTTCCCACAGTTAAATGTTTGTTTGTTTGTTTTTAATCATTTTTATTAAGTTTCCTATTTTAACAATCCAATCAAATCACATTAAATGTTCCAAATTATACAAATACATATCAAATAGTCCAAATATTCTGCCTAAATTATAAATTTTTTGTTGGGACTTCCCATGCTTCAACAGTTAAATGTTGAGCATGAAGGGCATGAATGTACATCATTGGATATTTCTTTGCTTGATTCATCCCAAGTGCTTGATGACTGAATATGAACTGGCTCCATTGAATATGAGTTGATGTGAGATGATATCTGCAATATAAGATATGTGATGGCTCATTCTTACATCCAGCTTATGAAGTGACCGCCTCTAAGGGCTCAGCCATACTTCCTTTCGTGCTGTCCTTTCTAGGCACAGGTTCAGGATTTTCATATCCATGTCCGAGTGGTTCTTTTGTGGAATCTGTGGAAACCCCGATGGCCATTTGTTCTGAACGTGGGTTTTCCTGGGGAAAGTACCAGGACATTTAAAAAACCCGCTCAGACATGGACCTAGAAACCCAATCCTGTGCCTAGTAAATAGAGCTGTCCTGGCACATATCTATTCACCGCTTAGGAATATGCCTGGATATTTGCTTTCACTTAAATGGCTGTTTGGCACAATTTGAACTCTGTTGTGAACTTTTTATGCAGCACTTTCAAATTTGATGGGTGTTTAAAGACTTATAATCTCTCTGTACATATTTATAGTTCTAAAGCCTTGCTGTAGCATTTTCATTTCATATTATTCTCAGTTGCTAATACAGAACCTCTGCTTTTTGGCTGGGGAGAAATCAGGAACCGGAAGCCATAACTGGTGAATACAGTCACAGTAAGACATGAAGACCATCTGTCTTTGATAGGTGAAGCCTTGGCTTTGCATTCAGCGATTCAGTTATTTGACAATGCCCATGCCCAGTTTTCCTTATTACATGTGACTGACATTCTACAGGTTTTAAGTTGATCAATGTCATTTTATTATAAAACCAATAAAATGTTCTACCCAAAAAAAGTAGGGGGGGGGGGAATCTCCATAATTTAAGTTATTGCTTTCTTTGCTACAACAAATCTTGTGTCACCTTTGCATTGGAACTTGTTATAGAAAAGCCAATAAACTCAGCCCTTAAAGTTGCTAGTTTCTCAGTTCTGTGGAATTCTGATTGAATCCTGTGAAAGGAGAATGTTACTGTTTTTGCCACCTCTATTATGTTATCTGTTCCAGCACAATTACACACTAATTTGGGGCTCTTTGTGTTTGGCTAATAGCTTCTGATTCAAGGCTGTCACACAGTACCTCTTCTTCATGAACTTCTAATTCTGCCTGCCAGTAGCCCCTAGCATTTACCAATGGAGCACATTTTTTCTTTGACCAGATGCTCGTCAGGGTAAAATCACTAGGAGACTATCAAGAGATGATGCCATCTACTAATAACACACACCATCTACTAGAGATACATCTCTACAAAGATCATAATTATCAGTAGTGTAGAGTAGTGTGGTTTGTTGTGTGTGTGTTGTTGTTTTTTGGTAAGTTTGCTTATCCCCACAATAAATGTAGTTGTCAGCAGGATAAGTTCAAGCAACGGATAAGGTCACAATTTCATTTAGTGACAACATCCTACAAAGCAAACTTACAAGGTTCGATTTATTAAAGAGTCAGAAGGGATAAGATCACTGAATGGCCAGCCTGATTTATCTGGGTTTGACTGCAGTATTTGAAAACAGAATGCCATATTTCAAGTTTATTCTCTGAACCATAGTTTAATGTGGCTCAAAGAGTTGACTGCTGAGGGGTAGTGGGGAATAGAGTGAAGGTGGCAACTGGTGGGATATTTTGAAGAGCTAGCCTAGCAAGGCAAGTCTGTAGAGGGTCACTTCACAGAATGAAATGCCTTTTTCAAGAAAGCCTTGCAGAAGCATAAATGAAGTAATATTTACTGTATGCAATTCTGACATGGCTTTTAAGTGCTGCAATGATTTACGGTAATCTAAAACTTAATTTCAGCAAAAAAAATTTTTTCTTTCCAGTAGCACCTTAAAGACCAACTAAGTTAGTTCTTGGTATGAGCTTTCGTGTGCATGCACACGAAAGCTCATACCAAGAACTAACTTAGTTGGTCTTTAAGGTGCTACTGGAAAGAATTTTTTTTTTAATTTCAGCAGAAAAACTTAATCTGTTACTGCAGTTTCAAAAATAATTTCTGTTGTGCTTACTTTAATCGGAGTCACCATTTATTGCTGAATCTATCAAACATGGATAATGGCTATTGTCTATCCTCATTCTACAAATTATTGTCAGATACTTCAATGTGATACCTGGCATTTTGTGAAAAGAAGTGAGGAGGGATATATGTATGCAGTATAATTCTTATATATACCATAGAATCATAGGAAAGAATTTGCTACAATTGAAGCCTTGCATTCTGGCCCAGTATCTACCAAGGTGGGCTGATTATCTTAAAAGCCATGGGATGTTTTGTAGCTGAGCTAGTGATCCATGACTTGGGGCTTCTTTTACAGTGCAGCTATCATAAGTCTTTGAGTAATCACAGACTTTAAAAGTATGCTATATCAACAAGATAAGAGGAACAGCCCACAGCACTAGCAGCATTATCTTTTACCAAAATTGATTAGCGTGTACTATGGGTCTCACATATTTTGCACAAACGGCACTCAGCAAGCTCAAAATATTTATGGTCTTGAAGAATGTGTGCAGGGGAAAAAACTTTGCTGTGAAGTCTTCAGCTGAAATGAAACATCCATGATCCCAGTTTTATAATTAATTTATTTTCAAAAAATGCACGTAAGATTGCAGCCTATGAACGGTAAGTATATTTTGATTCCTGCTGGGATGAATATATCCCCCACCCCTTTAAAATATGGTGGTGATCTTACTTTAAAATATGAGGTGGTGGAGCTGCCTTCTTCCTCCTGTTTCTCTAACTGGAAACATGACTCATTTGTCTATTTTTTGAGAGAGAATGTTCCTGGGAACATTGTTGTCTCAGATACATAGCTGGAGTGGCTGCACTGCCAATTGAAGCACTGCTATTAAAGGCCTTTGGGCACCTCATATCTTAAAGTAAGGCTGCTACCACCCCAGGAATCTTTGCTCCCCCTCAGTAGATTAACATAGTTGGCCTTGGTCATTCCACCCCTACATTGAATACACTATAGTAGTATCTTCCCATTTGCTTCCTCTGTTTATTTCAATAATGCATTGATTTCCTCTAGAAATTCAGTGCAGGGATAGCAAAAACAACAATGTAGTTTCCTAAATATATTCATTCGCCTTCTTTGAAGGAGAAAATGAAACCCTGTGGAAAATCAGGGAATTTCCATATATTTGCCTGATTCCTTGAACTTGAAAATAGGACATATAGTTTCAAAATCTTGCTTCATAATGTTCTACCAGATTTCATGGTATGTCAGGCACTGTATTGAATACTTGGGTGTTAGGGCGTGGAGGGCATTGGATGGTGATTACTTTAAGTTAGATTGAGACATCCTCATTGGGTGCTGCCATTTCCCAGTTTTAACTCTTTTATGGTGTGCCAAAGGCAACTGAATGCTGGTTAACAGTTTGCCAGTCAGCTGAATCCTGCTTACACAATAATGTTCTTGGGGGGAGGGGGGCAGTTAAAATTTTATGTCAAGGGAAGGATTTTTGCTTAACACTGAAGGCAGTAGCACATTTGTCTCTTCTGTTATTGCAGACCTTGATGCAAATTCATGTTGTCCGATGTAAGAGGTCTAATGTACAGTGGCGTAGCGTGGGTTGTCAGCACCCGGGGCAAGGCAAGTAATTTGCGCCCCTTAACCCGTGGATTTTAGCACTCGAGTGCGAGCGCCCCCCCCCCAGATGTTGCGGCCGGTGCGGCCGGCCCCCCCTGCACCCCCCACGCTACGCCACTGGGGCTGGGGGCGAGCGAAGGAGCCAAAGACCCCCCCAAAGGCTCAGCAGGAATTTATTAAATTTATTATTTGCGGAGCCCCCGCGGGCCGAGGCAGCCGAAGCCCCCTCCCCTCGGGCGCCTCCCCGCCCCCTCCTCTCCTTGGGCTGTAGGTGGAGCCCGCGCTCCGAGGCGCTCCAGATCCGGGCTTGGCGAGCGCCTCTCCTCCTCCCGGCCGGGTCCGGGGGCTTCCAGCCGAGCTCCGTCCTCGCCCCCCCTCCCCCGCGGCTGAGACTTGCGCTGAGAGCCGGAGCCAGCGGCGCCCCCTTCCGACGGGAGACCCTCGCCCGCCCGCCGGCTTCCTCTCGGAGGGTTTTGGGGAGGGCAGGGCGCGTCGAGGCCCCTCGGAGCTCTCCTCCCTCCCAGTCGGCAGAAGCAGCCGCCGCCTGTGGCTGGGCCGAGGGGATGGCGCCGGCGTCGGCATCGGGGTGCGGAGGCTGCCGGTGCCCGGCCAGGCGTCGGTGGCGGCGTCGGCGCTGCTGCAGCGGCTGCTCCTCCTGCGAGCAGTGAGTGGAGCGCAGCCGCAGCGGCGGCGGCGGCGGGGGGGCGCGCGCGCTAGGGCGCAAGGCTGGCGGCGGCGGCGGGGAGCCCGGCGGAGGAAGGAACTTGTCCCTTCCCTCTGGACTCGCGCCCCCCCCAGATGTTGCGCCCGGTGCGGCCGGCACCCCTGGCACCCCCCACGCTACGCCACTGCTAATGTAATAATGAATAGATACCTGGAATTGCTGAAATCTAAGAGTGCGGATTCATCAGTTGCAGTGAAACCTATTTTTGAGCTATTAAATCTGTGACAATAAAAGGAGAATTGTAGCATATATGGTGACCAATTCAGTAGTAAAATTGAATGAAGAACAGAAACACTCTTATTGGCTGCTTTTGGCTGCTCTGTATCTTGCCTAAGCATCCTTGAAATGGTGCTATTAATGACTGTTCCCTGTTTAAAAAAGAATACTATCGTTCTGTGCAACTGGGAACTTTGGTTATCACTGAATGATCTGCCCTAAGTTTGTCGTTCTTAATCCATTAAAAGACAGGCCTGCTTGTAAATCCACAGGTATAGATAAGGAGTCACTGTTTGACTGAGTCTGAACCCTTTTCAAATGAAAAATGTCAGTGGCAGAAAGGGAGGCTGAATTATTTTTTTAAAGGGTTTTCAAAGATTCTCATGATTCCTAGTATCAGTTAAATGTGACATGTCCATAGACATACTTGCTTTTTAATGTGTTAAAGAAGACTAATACTGCCGGTTTCATCTTTATGCAGAAGAAATCATTGCTCTATATACACATGTACGTATAGTTTTCTGTAAAAAAATTAGGCTAAATTCAAATCAAGTTCTAAGGGAAAATTAGGACAGGTGTTTGTCCTAAATTACCCCTTTTATTTTTTGTGAAACTTTAAAGGTTGGGGAGTATAAATGTAAAATACTATTGATGGCAGTATTCTTATTCTTATTATTGTATGTACAATGGCTGTTTGCTAAAACACAATAAACTGAACTGAACTCTTTGTGTAATGTGTACATAGCCCCTTTAGCTATTTTTCACATCCTTTTGCAAAGGGTGCAAAACTGCTTGCAAGAGTGTAGACTTGGAGGGTGAGGAGAGGAAATGGGTCACTGCTGCTGAAGCAACTGTGCCAGTGTTCCCTGGCTCCAATACAGTGTAGCCTAATAGACTACTTTGAATGTACATTTACATTGTTCCTCAGTTAGTCACACATAACTATGCGAGGGGTGGGTTTTTTCCTTCAAAGAAAAGCTGAATTAATACATTTAGGAAACTACACATTGCTACTTTTGCTATCCCTGCACTGATCAAGCTTGATCAAGGTAAAAGTCTTGCTGAGCAAAGCTGGTAGGCAGTGAAAGCACCAGTGCACTCTGGCAAGTTGGAGAGCATCAAGTTGGTTGCCTCAGTAATAAGGGTGTATTTTCCCCAGTCCAAGGAGACGGAGGGCAATGATGGAGCTTCATTTTGCCAGTGACTTCACCAGATCGTTAAAATATGATTAGTTTTGTGATGCCATGATGTCATCACATTCGCTTTCTGATCCCTGATTGGCTGCAATGACACAGTGCAGAAACTATAGGAGATACTGAAACGGCAGTATCTTGGAGCTCTGAACAGACATGGAAAAATGTGAAAGATCAGTAAGGCAGAGTATTTTTTTTAGGGGCTTTTTTTACACCCCAACCCCACATTTTCCTTGGAAAATGTTTACGTGTGAAAGCACAGCACTGTTCAGGACACTTGCTAATTCATTTTGATTTTGCTCAGTCTGTGAGCTTTTTGTGAAAATACAAGTTGAATTTAAATAATACTTAAATGGCTTCTAGAACACACGTTGCTTTTTAGATATGTCTGAAACTATCACCACATTAGATGGTTTTTACTCTTCACAGATCCTTAGCCAGTGTATATCAGTATAACTTCACACACAATGATTATGCAGATTTAAAGTATCTGAAAAAGCATGCCTAATTTTTAGTGGGCTATTTTTGGAATTTGCAAAATAAAAAATGAGATTTTAGAGGGTTTGGAACACATGCAGACTGCTGTGCTCATTTTGAACTCTCAGTTTATCCTGCATGTTAGAATTGGTTCAGATATTGGTTGGCATAAACTTTGAGGGAGTTCCTAAAAGTTAAAGGTAAAGGTACCCCTGCCCATACGGGCCAGTCGTGTCCGACTCTAGGGTTGTGTGCCCATCTCACTTAAGAGGCTGGGGGCCAGCGCTGTCTGGAGACACTTCCGGGTCACGTGGCCAGCGTGACAAAGCTGCTCTGGCGAGCCAGCACCAGCGCAGCACATGGAAACGCCGTTTACCTTCCCGCTATAAAGCGGTACCTATTTATCTACTTGCACTCAGGGGTGCTTTCGAACTGCTAGGTGGGCAGGAGCTGGGACCGAAAGACGGGAGCTCACTCCGCCGCGGGGATTCAAACCGCTGACCATGTGATCGGCAAGTCCTAGGCACTGAGGTTTTAACCACAGCGCCACCCGCGTCCCAACAGCGCCACCCGCGTCCCCTGGAAGTTCCTACTGTGTTGCAAAAAAAAGAAAGAAAGAAAAAAGGTACTAATAAGAGACTGCGGACACTTCTTCTATGGGCAAGGATTTTGGGGCAAAGGGAAGTATCTCCACTACACTAGATCCAGTGACTGGTGCAGAGGCATTGTATCCTTCCTCTGCATTTCATTTGGTTGAAGCTAAAAGGGATAGACTGTGTCTAGGGAAGAATTTGCAGTAGTGCATTTTAATTATTGTTTTTAGCTACTTTGTTTTTAGCATACTGTATTTTACAATTTATGGTTTAAATATTGTAAGTTGCCTTGATTCCCAACTTGGGAGACAGGCAGGCAATGAATGAATGAATGAATGTGCTGTTGGGTGCCCTTTGGCAGCAGCACCCTATGCTCTTGCGCCACCCAGTTTTTCCTAAGGGAAAGGCTAGATGGACTAGGGCAAGATGCACGTGCACCAGACGCTGAAGGCCAGAGGAAATTTGATGAAAGGCTGGATTTGTCATGCATACCAGAGTTCCCCGGCTCAATGGTAAAGGTTCACCTAAGATTTACTGGACGGCAAGAAAGACTTAACTACTTTATGCTCTCAGCAGAAAGTAAGCTAGGCAAATCCCTTTTGACAATATAAAAGATAGGTTCACCAAAATGAAGGCAAGGAAGAAGTCATTCAAGCAAACTACCTTTTTAAGTATAAAGTGATTCATTATTATTGTAATAAAGGACGCTTTGTTTGAGTTATGCAAATGTTTGATGGTTTCTGCTCTTAATATTAGTTTTTGAAAAACCTTTATAAATACAATGATGATTCATAATTTCCTGAGATTGTAAAATATTCCTTTTGCGTTTCATTAAAGTAGGTTAGGTAAAGTAGATACATTCATTAATAAATATGCACTGAAATATTCTGTTATCTACTGACAGAATTTTTGAGGGGATATGCAGGAGGAGGGCCTCAAGACATAGTCCCCATACCCCCGGACCCAAGATCACCTCTCTGTGGTCCTGAAAATGTTGGCTGGGCTTATGAGGGTTAGGGTTCAACAACATCTGCAGGACCGCCGATTCCCCATCCCCAATTTAGGTGGAGGTACTCTAAGCAATGGGCTTTTTGTTTGTTTGTTTCTCAGGAGAATTGGAGGTGTTCCAGAGGGATGGAGAGCGCAAGATCCAGAGTCGACAACAACTTCCAGTTGGAACAACATGGGGACCATTTGCTGGGAAGATGGATTTGAATAACAACACAATGGTATGTTAATATGATACTGAACACTGAATTCTTGTTTTTTTTAAAGCTGCAATTTGCTGCTGAAGAGATGTCCAAAGAATAGAAGAAGGTGGACTGTGAAAGAAATTCTATTGCTAACTTTCATTATTAGTGCAATTCAGATTTTTTCTGTGGAAGCCTCTATGGTATATTTATTTAAACGTATATACACCAGCCTTCATGATCTAAGTCCCAGGGCAGTTCACAATGACATGAAACACAGGAAACCATTACAGTATAATAAATCAGTGGTGTAAAAGCAGCAGGTAAAACAGCTTGAACAATACTAAAACACATGGCTAGCAGAATTTAAAAATGCGTGGGATGAATAAAGTGTTTTTCTGAGAGGCTAAAAGATAACAATGTTAGCACAGGCAAGCCTCCCCCTTGTTAACATCTGCAGTTGCCCTTTGATGAAGGCGTAGGAAGGAGGGTCTTAGCTTGGGATGGGGGAGAATTTGGATTCAGTTTGCATTTAAAGGGGAGCTTACCTAATTTGCACTTTCCAAAACAATACACAAACTGAAACACAGCCATCCTTCGAAATTTGCACTTCTATGAATTTTGGAATGCAGGACTCTGGACAAGCAGTGTGTACAATGGGTAAATTGTGCATAAAATGCATATATTGGGCAAAAGAACATACAGAAATGCTTTATATAAGGGGCAATAGCTTTCAAAAATATGTATATTAGGCAAAATTGTACACAGGCATGTATATTAAAATAAATTGGGGGGGAGCTCATGAATTTTTATGAGGACTTTTATTTATGATTGGAAAAATGAAACACTGAAAGAATCCAAAACTGACAGATTTGCTAATCCCTAGCCTCAACAGATGATCTTAAGATGGATGTTACAACCTGAAGCATAGGATGCAGACGGTGCACCTACTTGACCAAGCAGGACTAAATGTCCAGGGACCTAAGCAACTTAGTGACCAGCCCTATTTTCCTCTGTACCTAAGAGGGCTCTGAGGCCTGAGTATTCACATGTATAGATAGCTTCATGCAGGTATGCTGGCTTGGCCCGTGACTATAGGTGCTAGGGCCACAGATGTTGCAGGGCGTGCTGACATCGCAAACACATACCCACCTACCCCGCAGCATGCCCGCATGCCCACCACCACAATTTGTGGGTGCCTGGCCCCTTCATGAGAAATGTTGTGAGTGCTCGAGCACCCTGGGGCCTGGGGAGCTGGTGCCTATGGATTCGTGGGTCTACGTTCCAGGTTCAACTCATTAAGGTCCTCTAGCCATTGAGTTCTTGTCAGATAAGTTATTCTGGGCATAATCCATATGTCTTCTGTTCTTAATAACATATGTTACTTTATTTCTCCAGTACTATATGGTAATCATTCATAGTGCAAGACATCAATTTAATAACAATTTGCCAACTCATATTAGCGGGAAGTAAAGAAATAACTGTTATTCAGTTATTTTGTCATATTGATGGGTGTGCTGCTTTCTATATTAACTCCAGTGAAATCAAAGGCACATAGATTTTTAAGAAAGTTTTCTATCCCTATAATAAAGGAATTACAACATAGGCAACATATTATGGTGTGATGTATTTGTTCAGTGGAGTTAGACTAGGAATAGTACGTTGTGACTTGATTTAAGAATGTGTTGTTTTTTAAAGTTTTATTTGGGGCTGAACCAGAATGAGAAGGGGGTTACAGTTAATTAAAAACCTTGCTTTCCCCTATATACTCTCTTCATTTTGAGAACTGAGACTGGATCATGGGATGAAAATGTTTGATCATCCAGAATGAAGGGAGAAAGCATTTCCCTCAGTCAGATTTGTCTTAGTGATACAGTCACATAGCAACTTCTGGTTGGAAACAATATGGCATTAGCATGTAATCCATGACTGAATGAATTTCTATAACTTTCTGTTGTTGTTATTGTTGTTCTTGTATCAGTAATAGCTACTGTTGTTTTAAATGGTTGCAAACAGGTATACAGTGTGTAAAGAAAGGCAAACTAGGGATATTTCATGAAAATTTCTACATCAACATCCCTGCATTTTTATTGAAAATATTTGTGGGCCAAATTTTGGCACAGTCCTGGATGTATTTGCATTGATGTCTTTCTGACTTCTCCTATTATTTTGTAGCTTACAGTCTCTTTTAGAAAAATATAATTATAAAACTGGATCAAAATATGTAGGACGTCTAAAGTACTTTTAAACCATTAAATCTTTTTTGCACCAGTCCCTGCTTTGTGCAGTAAATGTTGCTACACAATGGAAATTCTGAATGTCACAATCCAATCAAAGCTGAGCATTTTATACTTCCATTGATATCAATAGGAGGGAGATTTAAATACATACTTAAATCTACCATTGAACGTAATGGAACTTAATATTGGCGACATTGTGCTCGTTCCTGCTCCCTTCCTTACAGGCCTTTTCCCACCTGGCCTGGGAGGGTGGGGCCCTGGCTGACTCCAGCTACAAAAGCTGAGGCTGCTGAAGAGGTCAGAGACCATCTTAGCTAAAGATTCACCCTGCTGGAAATTCTGAGCTGCATCCTTTCCAGCTGGAGGAGGACAGAGGGTGAAGAAAGAGAAATTATATTACGCAGTATATAAAATTTAAAATTCTGTTAAGTGGTACAGAAATTAAATAATCTAATATCATCTAATTTGTTTGCTTACAATAGCTTGTACAAACGGGACCCCTATATTTAAAACACAGTTTACTGCATAATGTGTTGCTTATTTATGTAAAAACATAATTATTCAAATTCTACCCACTCACCCCCTGGAACACAGTTCTGTTTTCTGTTGGGTTGGTGTTTTAAACATTTATTTTTGATATTTCCCAAGAGACATTTAAACGGATGATTGACATTTCTGAAGATACAGGAAAAATGGGGTAATAGTAGTTATCCATCAATTAAAAGAGAGAAGAAATTGCTTTAGAAAATTCTCAAAATTGGGGAGGCATATAACTGAAGTTCTTTTGGATTAGATTCAGGTTCTTTGTGTGTTAACCTGACTTCTGAGGTGGCCAAGGAGTGTTTGTGAGTGTCCTTTCTTTCATTCTACAAATCATATCTGTGGTGGTCTGCACTCTACTGCCCATCCTTGCAGGAAAGGCCAGTCCAGGACATCATGGATTTTTGAGGAAGTGCAGGCTGGGAAGGCTGCAGATTGCCAAGAGATAATTGTATTACGATGGAAGAGGACACTTTTTTCACACATGCCCCTCAGCCACCTCATAAATAAAGGTAAGTGCAACTGCTAAAATGAAAATATAAAATAATTTCTTAAGTGTCCTAAGAAAGAGACGGGGGGCAGCCTTTTTCTTTTTCTTTTTGCATGACACAGAGATTATCCACAGCAGTCTTATCCCTTATCTTGTCTTGGTAACGGACTGGATAAGAGCCAACAAACTGAAGCTCAATCCTGTAAGACTGAGGCAGTGTCAGTGGTTGGGAGATTGCAGGCTCTTGTTGGGGTTACACTCCCTCATAGGTATGCAGTTCGGGGGGTACTTTTGGATCCCTTGCGCTGCTGGAGACTCAGGTGGGCTCAGTGGGGTGGAGTGCCTTCCATCAGCTTTGGCTGGAAGTCCAGCTGCATTTCCAGCTGGACAGTGATAGCCTAACTTCTGTTGCCTAACCTGTAGGTTAGATTACTGCAGTGTGTTATATGTAGGGCTGACTCTGAAGATGATTTGGAAACGTCAGCGTCTGTAGAATTTGGTGGCCAAGTTGCTCACTAGGGCAAGATAGTGTGAACATATTACATTGATCCTGGCCTGACTGCACTGGTTGCCAGTTAGTTTTGAGGCCCAATTCAAAGTTCTGGTTTTGACCCATAAAGCCTTAAACGGCTTAGGACCGCAGTACCCCAAGGACTCCCTCTCCCCATATGAACTGACCTGGACCCTGCAATTATCATGTGAGGCCCCTCTTTGTGTGCCTCCTCCATGAGAGGTCAGAAGGGTAGCAACATGGGAACGAGCCTTTTCTTCAGTCCCTGCCTGTTTGGAGGAATGCTGTCCCCAGGGAGACCCGCCTGGCACCTTCATTACATATATTTAGGCGCCAGGCAAAAATGATTCTCTGTAACCAGGTCTTTGGCTGATTAAATGTTCTAAAATGTGTGGGAGAGGGGTTATTGGTTTGTTTTCATTTTATTGTGTATTTTGTGTTCTCGTTTTGTATTTCTATGTTGTGAACTGCCCTGTGATCCTTGGATGAAGGGTGGTATACCAATTCAATAGAATTATAATAATAATCTAGAATATATCATCATACTTTATTGCACTAGCCAAAGGCCATGGCATCATTCACAAAAGGAACAAAAAGAAAATCAACAATAACCATAAATCCCCTTATAAATTGGCACGATGATGTTCAATTTCCAGCCAGCTGTCATTTGAGCTGTATTATTTATATGGGTGTAGAGCTTGGCCAGGATGGGTTGCCACCATTCCGTATGATAATCTATAATATGAGGGCGGAATTTGGCCTACTACTACTTGCCCCACCCCCCACAAGCAGTGGCTTGGTCACTTAGCAGCTGGCCCATGTTCCTCAACAATACTCAACATTGTGGTGTCTCCAGGGAAATTGTATCCTAGGAACATAGCTGGGTGACTGGGAGTAAACAAGCCACTGCTCAAAGGGGTGGCAAGACTTTTTTATTACGAAAAAGAAAGGAAAGAAGAGAGAGAAAATCTTCAGCCGCCTATAAAGACACCCAAAATTATTAGAATTGGCCAACCCCAAAAGTCAATTAATAACCACACACACACACACACACACACACACACACACACTTTTAGTAAGGGATTGATGATTGTGTGAAGGGAAAGATATTTGTCCCAATTTTAGTAATTACACTTCTTCTGACAATGTATTCATGTTAGCCATGCATAGATGGCACCAATCAACATGTTGCAAAAGCAGCACCACCATGATGATGCCATTTAAGCTGTTCCATAAACTCTTCCACATATATGGCACAAATGCAGTATCTCAGTGGCCAGGGGAAAATGTAAGCTGTAAGGCTCTGCTCACATGGATATTCAGCTGAATAGTTTAAATCACAGGTTTAGATGAATTCCCCAAAAGTAGACGCATAGAAGCATGTTTGCTGAAATGAACAAACACCAGTAGATTCTGCAAGGAGCCACTGAATACTTAACCAAAGGTGAAGATACAGTTCTCATGTATATTCTCCTTTCAGTTGGTCGATAAAAATGATATACTATTACTTCCATTTGCATCTATCCAAATTTAGCAATTGGAGCTACAGGGTCTGGTATCTCCCAAAGTTTGCTGATATTAATTGTCGTTTGATGAGGAGTACAGTGGCAATTATTTGGCATGCTTTTCTTATAGAGAAGTCATCTGTGCTTCCCCTTTACACTGCCTCAAAATCTGCACACTGAATACTCTTTTTAAACTGGTTCATATTTCAAGTAGTGTTACGATTCTGAGTTTAAACTTGTGGTAAACTCAGGGGAGCCAGCGGACTAATTAATTCAGCACAGTAATTAATTAAGTCACTGTGCCAGATGTCAAACACTTTTTAGATCTTTCAAGTTCCTATCTTGAATTATGTTAACAATATACATCTCAAAACACTAAAAGGTTGGGTACATTGAATAAACTGATTGAAGTGTCATTTGTCAATGCAACAACAGCAACAGAGACTTGGTCAAATTCAGCTAACAAAAATGAAGAATTGTGAAGGCAGTTAGCCAAAAGACTGGACTCCATTAACCTAAGCAGTGTACGCTAACATGAGGTTATTGGGTGGAAGCTCTAGCAGATGAACTAAGAAGATGTGCCAAATGTTTCTGATTCATAAATTGGTAAAGAGTCACACTTATATAATAACAGTGGCAGAATGTGACTGTCAAATAGTTTATATTGATTGATTGTCAGAAAAGCTAATAATAATAATAATAATAATAATAATAATAATAATAATAATTTATTATTTATACCCTGCCCCTCTGGCTGGGTTTCCCCAGCCCTCTGGGCAGCTTCCAACAAAATATTTAAATACACTAGTCTGTTAAGCATTAAAAGCTTCCCTAAACAGGGATAAAATACTTTTATTCTTCACAAATTATACCTCTGAGCATGTTGAAATGGAGAGTTTTCATCTGGAGGAATTCCCTGGTACTTTTTTATTTTCTTCTTTCATTTCCTGGATAGGCTTTCATTTACTGGATAGACAGTAAATACAGTGCTTCAGAGTTGTTGATGATGATAAGGATGCCATTCTTCATGAAGAGCATGTCATGGTTATTTTAGGCTCTGTGGCTAACACGACATGTGAACCAGAGTAATGTTGTAGTGGTTAGAGTGCTGGGCACAGAGTAGGGATGCGGGATAAATTCGGAGTTCAGTTTGTCGTTTAATGCAGCCAACACAAATGCAGTGCAGCCAACCTGTGAAATTTGTACTTCTCCAAACGCCCCCCCCCCCGGGGTTTTTCTTGCAAATGTGTGTAAAAGGCAAAATTACATACAACAATATATACATTAGGATAAGCGTGTGTTATAATGCTCACAGAAATGTGAACTGAATTCATGATTGAAAATAATGAGAAAGACAGTGGAACTGAAATTGACAGATTCCTCCATCCCTAGGGATAGGGAGAACTGGATTTAAATCCCTGCTCAGCCATGAAGTGTCTTTGAGCCAGCTGGTATCTCTACGCTTTACCCACCTCACAGCATTATTGTGAGGATAAAATGGAGGGGGGTGGGGGGGAAAGAGAACCTTGTACATTGTTCTGAGCTCCTTGCAATTTTTATACGCAGGAAAAATATGTATTAAAAGCAGAATTTAAAGGGCACTGTACCCTTCTAGATTTTCATGACAGTGTGAGATCATTTCAGTTTTGTAAGATACAGATAGCTATAAATCCAGCTATAAATATTTACCAGTTCTAATTCCTCAACACACAGGCAGACACATGTACTGTCATACCTCTTTAAACCTACTAATAATGCTAAAATTGTCATTGTCTTTCATAAGAACTAATACAGTTTCCATATCAGCTTGTAAAGCTAGAACATGGGTGGGGAACATTTATCAGCCCAGGACTACACTCTCTTCTGAGGGCCACATGCCACTGATGGGTGGGCTAACAAATGCTACTTTTGTACAGCATATTAGTTTCTACACCCCACTCCTCTCTAGCCTCTAGACAGACAGGCAAGAGACATGATTGGAGTTCCAGGGCACATTCCAGCAAGGCAAAAACACCCAGGGCACAAAGCCGTATTCCAGGGACCCGATAGGCTTGGAGGGCCATGTTTGGCTCTGCTCTAGAATATATTATCAAACATTATTTGGTGATATAAAACCAGGGTAGCCAGCATGGTGCCTGTCTTCCAGATGTTGTTTTATTACAACTCCCATCAGCTCCAGTCAAACTAGCCACTGGTCACTCAGTTATGGGAGTTGTAGTTCCATAACATCTGGAGGGCACCAAATTGGCTGATGCTGCTACAGAAAGAACTTCCATGACAATTTTATTTTTTTAATGAAAACATTGTCAAGCGTAAGCAATTGTCCCCTTTCCCCCTTTTCCTTATCATCAGTATACTTCTTCTCAATGTATACAGGTACCTATGCACACCTACAACTGAGCACTTCATGCATCTTATGAAGATGCCCAAAAAAGCTTGTGCAGCTAACCAATAAACTGGTTAGTCTTTAAGGTGCCACCGGACTGTCTGTTGTTTTTGCTACAACAGACTAACACAGCTACCCTTCCGGCATTTGTATGATACCAACTGAGTTATGTTAATCATTGGTCTCTTCTTTTGAACTTTAAGGGAATGAAAGAGGAAAAAATGTGAAAAGATTCCTGACTGAAGCAGATAGTTCTAAGGGGAGATGTGGCAAAGGATGTAGAGCACATGATGAAAGTAAAACAGTGGTCCGTGCCATTACTTCATTAATCAAGTGGAAGCATTCTGAAAAATGTTTTTCTTTGGCTGCAGTCATCTATTTTTTGGTGTTAATCTATGCCCTGTGGCAGGGTTTTGTGAAACGAAACAATGAGTTGTTGTATCATTACCCCCCCCTTATTGTTGTTGCCCCTGTCAGAAAGAAGAGAGGATGATTCAGGTCTGTATCAGTCTGATAAGAAAAAGAGGATTCAAAATGGCTGGGACGAGAATCTGTGGGAGTGAAGCTGTGCTGTTTGGGGCCAGGCAACCAATGGGATATAGCAGAAGTCTTTTAATAGGATCCTGAAGGTTCGCTGGCAAAAGCTGTTTGCTACTTCTAGGAGATTTCCTAATGAAACAGTTTGATTAGAAAGTACTGTGTGACTGTCTCAGGGGCCGGAGTTCAAAATACAGTTAAGTTATTCACTTGCTAATCTTTGGCTGTGTCAGTTCAGGGCAGAAACCTCCTATCTATACAGGCCCAGCCACTTGTATAATTGTTACAGTTACAATTTCAGAGTTTGCCAGTCACATTTTTTTTACCAGAGGGATCCATTGAAACTACCGGAAACCTACTTAGGCTTGTTGTGACTGGTGATTTTAAATTGTGTTGGTGTTTTTGTAACAGAGACTTCCAGTCCATTGTGTTATTGGATAGGCTTACTAAAGTGCCCAACTCTAAGACAGAAGAGTTAAGGTAGAAGAGGCTGTAGAGTCTTCTTTCTTCTCTTTTTGTACCTCCACTATTCATACTCCAGCAGCTTTCCTCCATTCCTAGGCTACACGTGATGTTTACCATGAGGACTGCCTTCCCTGCAGTGGCGTAGCGTGGGTTGTCAGCACCCGGGGCAAGGCAAGTAATTTGCACCCCCTAACCCATGAGCCAGGTAGGGGCAGAGAGCTGCGAGTGCGAGCGTGCCCCCCCCAGATGTTGCGCCCGGTGCGGCCGGCCCCCCTGCACCCCCACGCTACGCCACTGCTTCCCTGTGATTTTCTTTTTTTTTTTAATAATTTTTATTAACTGGCCAATCACATCAAATTAAATTACATCACATAAATTCCAAATTACAAAGCCAAATTTTTAAATTTTGTTGGGGGAACCCATACTTCAAGATCCAAAGGGGGATTCAGATCATCTTCTTATTACTGCGTTAATGTCCAAATCAGTCCCAATCGGTCCAAACAAAATTCATAATTCTATCCAGTCTTATCTTGGTGTTTCCACATCATATCTTGTTCATATAATTTCTATTTTTCCTTTACGATCTCTTCTGTTAGTCTCCTTAAGCCGATAAGCAAAATAATAATCCTGTGTGGATTTCCCGTTCCTCCACTAAGTCCAGATGGTTTCCATATATCTCCTTCGTAGATAGCATCGCTCTTTCCATCATAAATTTGGCATTTGTCGCTCTTAAGTCCCACCGAGAAGTTGGTCCACAATATGTAAACAACTCTATTTCTCTCTTTCTCCTCCCAGACCCAAGAGCTCCAACAATGCCTCCCAAAATGGCGACGGCATTTTTAACTGCGTCATTCCAAAACTCTTAGCTTTCCAGCTTCATCTTGAAACATTGCTTTGGTTCGAAAGTTTATCTCCACACAGCCTTAAATCCACAGCTTAAGTCCTTAGTTTCTGACTCATTAGGGGAGGGGATTCTTGTTAAATCACATAAGAAAAAGGAAGGCAGGTTTTTCCCCCCTCCCCCCTCAGTCATTTGTCATACCGTATCTTGACGTATCTTCTCATATTTTATT
Organism: Podarcis filfolensis; assembly: GCF_964270895.1. NCBI lineage: Eukaryota > Metazoa > Chordata > Lepidosauria > Squamata > Lacertidae > Podarcis > Podarcis filfolensis. The sequence goes on from NC_139603.1 coordinate 70,183,303, forward strand.
CTTGTCTTGTTATCAGAGATCTCTTCTGTCCGCAGTCTTTACTCCCCTTTTTCCTTGAAGCATGTGCAATTTATCTCGTCCAAAATGTTTCTTTTGAAGATGCTTGCAACTAGCGGCGCGAATCAGGGACGGCGTCCAGGAGTGCCGGAATCCCACAGGAGGGCTTTGTGCCTAGTGCCCCCACCCCCACAAATTCGGGGGTGGTATAGGGCACAGCAGGCAAGGGCCGTCCCCCCCACAATCCTGGGGGGGTTAAGGAGGCTAATTACCCCCATCATAGCCTCCAAATTACCTCGTGTGGGTCGGAGAGATGTTATTGTCAGCCATCTTCAGATGTGCCACCTAGTGGCCCCCCTGCTTCCCTGTGATTTTCGATCACTTAGCTGTAATGTATAGTGGCACTAACTGTGTGAATCAGGGCTATCATGTAGTGAGTGTCACTTTCTACTTGGAAGCCAGTGATAGCAGACCCTCCAAGTGTCCCTATTTTCCAGGGATGTCCCTGATTTAGAGAAGCCGTCCAGGTTTCTGATTTGTTCCCGAAATGTCCCGCTTTTCCTTAGGATGTCCCTGTTTTCATTGGAGAAATGTTGGAGGGTATGGCGTTATCCAACCCTTGAGCTATCTGAAGGCAATCCTGCATAGGGAAGTTTTTGTTTAATGTTTTTATATATGTTGGAAGCCGCCCAGAGTGCTGGAGCAACCCAATAAGATGCATGGGGTATAAACAGTAAAATTATCATTATGGAATGGGATGTTCCTATTTTCATCGGAGAAATGTTGGAGGGTATGTAGTAGTGTGGGAAAACCCATTAATTTGTGTTTAATTTGTGTACCAGTGTGGTGTAGTGGTTAAGAGCGGTACTCTCGTAATCTGGGGAACCGGGTTCGCGTACCCGCTCCTCCACATGCAGCTGCTGGGTGACCTTGGGCCAGTCACACTTCTCTGAAGACTCTCAGCCTCACTTACCTCACAGAGTGTTTGTTGTGGGGAAGGAAGGGAAAGGAGAATGTTAGCCGCTTTGAGACTCCTTCGGGTAGTGATAAAGCGGGATATCAAATCCAAACTCTTTGCAGTGGGTTTATGATATATGGGGTACTTTTCTCAGTCAATAGAACTCCTGTCTTATATCACTCAATCCCCTGTTTTACAAAAGATGTTCTCAAGCAGGGGTAACCAACACAGTATCCTCCATATTGTTGCTGGACTACTACTCTCATAATCCTTGACCTCTAGGAACAATGGCTGGGGCTGATGGGAATTGGAGTGCAATAACATCAAGAGTGCACCATAATCCATGTCTTCCTCATCTATAGCTGAACCCCAAACAGACCTGAGCCAACATTCTTAAAAGATTAATTTCTTTCTTATCCTGTGTTATGATTTCTGATTGAGAGTGTCACTACAGCAATCACATCTGTGCACCATCATGTTCAGAGCACACAAAAGCATTCTTGATGTCTAACTATGAGCATCTGAACATGAATGTATTTTAGAAGATGGCCTGACTTTTGGCGTATTGGAGGCAGGTGATAATGGTTTTGCACTGATTTATTGGAATTTGGTTTGTTTTGTTGGGATATTTTATGAGGTTTGCATTTCATTAATCTGTCATTGTCCAACTTCATATTCTCAGCTGGGTGGTAGTGCCATCATAGAATTGTAGAGTTGGAAGGGACCCTAGGGTAACATAGTCCAACCCCCAGGAATCCTGCCTTACAGCCATCTCTGGGTGGAATCAAACCACCAATCTTCTGGTTAATAGCCAAACACACTGATGCATTGTGTAACAAATCAACCAAGCCATTCCTTCTGTAGCTGCTTGTAAAAGTCTGATGAGTCAAATAAATTGCTTCAAATGTTTTGCATTTTCCTAAGCTTGGGGTGGCTGCTCCCTTTCCCTGTGTTGCTGTAGGCCAGTTTCCCCAAGAATGCAATAGTAGATGCACATCCTGGGAAGTAAGTCTCATTGAACTCAGGAGGACTTTCTTCTTAATAAACATATTTAGGATTAAATGACACATAGCTCCTTTGTTTATTCAAAGGAGAGTCAATTCAGATATCTTTAAACATAGCTTGGTTCAGCTCCTTGTTTGTACATGGACAGCTAATTTTGGCTGACTCAGTGATATTTGAATGTGGCCTTTTCGCCTTAGCAGTGTGCCTCATGCATACCTCTAAACAGTAACATCCCACTTACTGAAAGAAGAGAGCTTCTGATTTCATACGCATTCAATACCTTGTTTCAAACAAGCTTTTAATAACTTGGTGCTAACTAAAAGCACCCCCATTAAGTGGAATTTATGCTAATACCATCCTAATTAAGCAGTAGTTATTACCAATCATTATCATTAAACTAAATCAGTTCCCTGGGAGACATCTCTATGAAACAGCTGTCCCATTTCATCATGTCACATTTCTATACTTCAGCGTGTCACATTTCCGTACTTCAAATAACATTTTATATTTATGTACCAATTTTTAATTTGACCAGCTTCATTGCTCTACCATCACCATTGTCAGACTGAAAAGAAAGCACCTCCAAAATGTTTGCTAGAGAAGATGTAGGTGCTTCTGCCTGATACCTCCCAGTTTCTGAATATGTCATTGAAAAGTTCTTGTCCCAGAGCAGTGGCCAGCTTATTCTCTCCATCCTTTCTCTGTTAAGTCCAGGTGGCTAAATTGAGTCTGTGGTTGCTACATGCAATTGTTCCAAAATAGCAAAGGAATTAAGAGATTATCAAAAGCAAGTCTAGCATTGTGTTGATTATTCTCTTAGTTTCAATATTATCTTCAAAAGTAGCATATGTGACATAGCCAAATTATCTAACATTTCCATTGTTTCAAGTGCTTTTATTTATTTATAAATTATATTCTGCCCTTATTTCCAAAGGATGTCAGAATGGTGAATACAGAAAGAGAAAAGAATACAAACATCTAAAAACATTTCCAGTACAGATGCTGACTGTTCAAAGCCCCTTTAATTTCCTGGGTATTTATAGTTCTTTTCATTGCCAGTTTCTTCCCTTTCTGCACTCATATTCCTGGGCCTCATTCGTCTGATTGGCCATGGTAACGCCGTGGTCTTTTTCATGAGAACCTGAGACTTCCATCACATAAGATTTCTCATTGTGATGTCATCAAGAAATCACATGGGCTTAAATGGCAATGTGGAGAAAATAAAGCCCAGGATTATGGAGGCAATGAAGTCAGAAGAATATTGTTAAGCAACACCAATACAGTGATTGGCTCAACCAAACTGTGGCTTACCACGGCACAGCAGCTAAGCCAAAGTTCGACTTATATATTGTCCCTACCCAGGATCGTGGTTAAGCTCTCTACTCCTTAACCATAAGCTGTAGCCAAGAACCAACCTTGGTTACAGCTTGTGGTTAAGGAGGAAAGAGCTTAACCATGAACCCTGGTTTGGGCAGTGCGCTCATGCTGAGGTAGAAGGAACAGGGAGGAGCTCTGGTAGTTTGCACTGAGTTTGCTTAGTGTTACGTGCAAATGCAGCCAGTATGAATGTGTTTGCACTAAGCACCAAAATTGCTGAAAATGGGAGATACTCTTTGATACCCACAAAACAAAACACAAAAGAGGTAAGCAGTGTATGACTCAAAATCATCCAACATAGTGCTTCAAGGCACATCATGTATTTGCAGGAAGGCTCATAGTAAGTGCTTATCTGTATGGCTCTAAGTTGATAATGAGCTCCTGATTTAAGAGAATAAATTCTTGCTATGATCTTGGGCATTTTAGTGAAGCTCAAGAATGTCCCTTTCTGCTTAGACTAAGGTCCCTGCCTTTGAGTTCTCCTGGTGGTGGTCACCTCCTGTCCCTCTGCAAATGTGGGGAGATAATGAGCAGCAATGGAGTGGGGGCAAGAAACTGGTAGGTTTAGGATCAAAGGAAAAGGGGGCAGTGGTTGAAACCAATTTGATTCCCCCCTCAGAAACTGGATTCAGCTCAAAATGAATTTTTGAACAATTTGTATTTAACACACACAAATGCACACACACATTGACACACTCTCTCTGCAGTAATTTGAAAATTCTTCCCCACTTCGCTACTTGCCTGCCCACTGTGTTCATCATCAGAAGCCTTCTTCCATGTCTTTTTACATCCAGAGGTTCAGCTGGCTGGGACAGTAGACAGGGTCTTCTGAGTAGCAGCACCAAGAACTCCCTTAGGAAGTCTGATTAGCTCCCTCTGCCTTTCAAGCAAATAGTTAAGACATTCCTGTTTAGCCAGGCACTTGGTCTGTCCTAACCATTTTGTTTTGTCCTCCTGCAGCTATGTGCTGTGGCACTGTTGCTCCAGTTTTTAGGTATTAGTAATATTAGTGTTGTGCTTTTTTGTGTTTTGATTTTGTGAGCCACTTTGGGAACTGACTTGTTGAAAGGTGTGGTAGAAGCATTTTAAGCAAATGAACAATATATACTGACTTTTGCAGTATCAGTTCACATTAATTATGTCTCCTTCCCCATCGCAGTATCCCAGAAGGACTTATGATCACTACCTGCATCAGAGCATTCCCTCAATCACAGCAATCCGGTTAAAGAGATAAACAGCCCAATAATGTGCATCTTTTCTCAGTAGTAAATCACCAACTTCCTCCCAAGTAAATGTGCATAGGTTTGCAGCCAAAGACATGTAATACGATGCATTGTATGTAGTTCAGCCCTAATCATTGGTTGCCATCTGCGCATGCTGTATTAGTGGATCCGAAATGGAAAATCTGTGAGTGCTGCCTTCACATGAGCATAGTGATGGACCACTTGGGCTTTACATAATCATTGCAATTGTATGGCTGGCCTAACAATCACACAAAAGCATTGTACTAGAAATAACTCTCATGTGATTTGCTTAGGTTTCCAATCCTTAATCATACATTGTCCTTGGGAAATTACTTCCTCATAGAAATATACCATGCAGAATTCTGTACCGTTTCCACTTCCCATTTGATGCTGTTGGGGTGAAAAGAGGGAAAAATAAAATCAAAGCATTGTTTTAGAATACAATTTGATCCCACTTTAAAAAACAAAACAAAACCCTTTTCCTGAGTCCTTTTCTTCTTTTCCTTTCGGTGTTACCTCTTTTGAGAAGCATTGTCCTGATTTATAAGCATCATTGTCCCCCGGTGTCTGAGCTTCAGATCGGAGAGGTACAAGCAGTTGGATTGCATTTTCAGGATGCCAAATGTGTGCTCTTTGATCTGGTGGTACAGCCTGCCTCAGGGAATAAGCTCAATCTTGATTCCTTTAGTCAATCATCCACTATCAGGTACCTGGGCCATGATTAGGAGTCTGAAAAAAGAAAGGAGCACATCACGGGTACATGTTGGATGCTGAAACATTTCTAAGGAGGGTGGTGGCATCACAGTCAACATTCCTGCTCAAGCTGTGGCAATGTTTTCTGTTGTAAGAAATCTCCTTAATGTGTGAAGGAGCAGTAACAGGAGAGCTATTTTACCCACACACATACAGCAAATGACTGTACACTCTGATGAACCCTGTAACCTTGGTCAGCTTATGAATACCTCCTTCCTTTGTTTAACCTGCTGCTGAAGAACTAACAGTGAAAGCAGGGTACACATTTTTCATCTTGACCTCTATAAATTGCTAGGCATCTCTGCAAAGTTGTACCTTCTTAACATTCCTAGCGTTCTTTGATTCATGCTAGTATTTAGCACTTGTTGAGTGTTAGAAGAGATCTCTACTGACTATTCGTGTTATCATTCCTAAACCAAGTCACAAAATGGCATTTGTGTTGGAACTGGGCCACAGAGAGGTATACTTAATCTATTATGCAAAAATAGCACAAATATATCCCTGAAGATTCTCCCTCCAAGTGCAATAGGGAATAATGTAAGCACATTTAAGTTTCACTGAATGTAGGAGTTACGCACGTTATAACTGTAGATCAAACTTTCTGTACCATCTGGCCATGATTAGAGGAAATGTATAGAGAGATACATTAATTGTCAATGGATCAAAAATGTTCAGTGATTGATCATCTGACTTTTAGATGATTAACCAACTAAATTTAGACAAAGCTTCATTTTTGGTGTTATTTTAAGATAAGTTGCAATTTAACAAAGAAAAGCTACCATTCTTTTTAGATGAAAAAGTCACCTTTAATACTTTTGTTTATTTCCAAGTACTATACAGTAAAGGACTGAAACTGACACACTCAGGAATCCCAACAAGAAATTCCATCATTTGCTGAAGACTATCAGATTTATTATGATGTAAGCTTTCATGGACTAGAGCCCCTTGTCAGATATACCATGTATTTGATGAATGTGCTGTAGTGAAAAAAAAAGCTTATGCCACATTACATTTGCTAGTCTTTAAGTTTCACAAGACTTGTTTCTGATGCAAGACATCAGAATGGCTCCCCATTGGAAATGGCTACCCATCCCAATGGCTACACATTGGAAAATAAAAGTTCCCCCTAATTTTCAGCCCTACCAATTAAATTTTGTCCTCACCGATAAAAAAAAAAAATCCCCCAGACAGATTAATTAACTATTCCAAACCCAGTGAAACTGTAGTATTTGGGTTTAAACTGATTTATTTTTACTAAAGGGTTGTAAATTTTGCATTGTGGATATAGTCCATAGCTTGCTTTGGGGGTGCTTTCTGTCCCAACAGTAGTATATAAACTTTTCTTTAATTACTTACTTATGGAAAATAGAGGTGAAATGGCCTGAAAAGGGGACATTAAGGCTTAGAATTGTTGATTTCATCTAATAGACTTTTCCACAAAAGGGGCAAACATGGGATTTTTGCAAACTGATCTCCTATGTAAGTCTACATAAAATGTGAATGATCTGTGCCATTTCACACTAAATGTTCAAGAAACCAGGGAAACTGCCAAGAAAGAAATTCAAGAACTTTATAATTCCTTGGTTCAGAATAACAAACTTTGGCAGCTTGTAGAGCTCACTTCAAATACAAGACAAACATCTTGCTTCCATAGGTTCTTCTGTAACTCATATTTTAATCTGAGAGAAGAATTTTAAGTCATTTCTATCTAACCACCTGTCATCTTGACTCAACCTGCCACTTTGCTGCTGCCGCCACACTGCCTTTGTTTGGGGAAAATAAATATTCTGAACTAATCCAATGTAAACTGGGGTGTGGGGAATTCTCACAACAAGGGTTGGAAATCATGAACATGGCTTTGATATGATACAGTGGGCAGGATTTTTTTAAGCACATCCTATGCAATGGGGTTTTCCCTCGCTTTTCCTCCCTCTTGTTCCACATGAAATTGGCTCTGGGGGGATTGGGAGAGCCCGTCGGGGGGCGCGCGTTATTCTGCCTGGCAAACTGAAATGCTTCTGAAAATGGAACAATAGGAAGAACATGACACTGAATTCTACCCTTCATATTTAGGCAATTACAGGCAAAGGGTTAAGCTGTGTTATAGTGAAATTGGCTAGGTTCACTTCACCTGAATAATACAAGCAGACACTGCATGCGTTTGCATTCCACCGTGTCACTCAGTGCTGCTTAACTGAAGTGGTGCGAATGTCTGACAAGAGCTACAGTGAGCAATATCAAACAAAGGGAGCTGCAACTGGAAACCAAACTGTGTCCATTAGTCTTGCCTGTTGCACAGTTTTGGGCCCTGTCTTTTCCAGCTTGCCTTGTGCATTTTCCTTGATGCTCCTTTAAGTGTAATTATCACAAGGATGAGCCTTGCAAAATGCTTAAGCACCCTGACAACATGAATGCTGTGAGATTGCACGATACCAGGTACATATAAATCTCTATCTTTCGTGGCATTTGAACTTGATAATGGAAAAAGTTTGATAAAGTCAGTGAATGCATTATATTTAGACAAGATACCAAATATGCAGAAGGCTCTGCATTACATTGCTGTGTTAACAGCTGGTAGCATTCAGTGTTCCACATATGCTTGATAGCGGTGATACATTCAAGCTCAGTGATTATCAAAAAGATTTCAGGGCTCTGGAATTAATCACACATTTGAGAAGACAAATAGATGGAGATAAGTAGGAAAGTTATGTTTTTTTGTTTTTTTTGTAGGGAAATGAATATTTGAGTGGCCATTACAAGCACTTGCTTTTATTAAATCCCAGTATTAATGAATTTAAGACAATAGGAATAATCTGTTTAATTAGTTAATGTTTTCAGGGATCTTGCTAGCATGGTGAGGAAAAGAATGGTGGCTATAAATAGAATTGCCCTTTCTGAGGTGCATGTACTTGTTTTCCCTATGCATGATCATGTTGATAGTGTTACTGGCATTCTGGTTCTCTCTAACATTTGTATCATTCACATTTCATAATCACAACTTTTAGTTAATTGTATGAAGAACTGAATTCATTTTAAACCAAGTTCTATTGCTTCTTGCTGTATTGTTTCTGGTATGTATATTGTTTTAAATTATTTTGTTGGCCATCTTGGTAATATTTTTAATGGAATTGTGGGGTTTAAATGCTGTAAATAAGTAGCTGTTGCATGGTCTATGAATAGTCTCTCTCTCCAAGTGCAAAGTGGTGAGGAAGTCAGGTAATGAGGAAGGAGCATGAGAGAGAGCAGAGAGGGATAAGAACCTAAGATCCTGCTAGATCGGGCCAATGGCCCATTTAGTCCAGCATCCTCTTCTCAGAGTGGCCAACCAGATGCCTGTGGGAAGTCTGCAATACCAAAAAAACACAGAAACAACCTTTCAGTTGCAAGTTGACTGAATAGCAAAGCATTTAAAAATCTGGAAGATTACTGTGATCTCATTCATATTTTGAGATAACTGCAGGATACTCTGCAGAGCCACAGCCCATAGATGAGCCACTCTAGAGAGGAACTTGATCTCACCTTTCCTTCTCTTCTCCTTGCTGCTTCAAGCAGAGCTTCATTGACAATTACACGTTACTCAGAGGAACATTGCCTGAAGTGGAGTGGAAGGTGTGGATAGCAAGCATCCACGTTCTCCCACAGAGTTAATTTATGGATGATGCCTTCTCAGGTGAAACTGAGTGAATTTGCTTCTGACTTCCTGGTGTGTGTGTGTGTGTGTGTGTGTGTGTACGCAGTATCATATCAATAAATAAAAACTTAATTAAAAAAACCATTGTCAGGTGTATCACGGTATCCCTGACTCTCACTTGTTGGGTATGTTCCGCTATTTCCTCATATGCAACTGTAATATATGACTTTTAAATACCAGAACTGAGGCTCCGTAGTTTAAACAGTGGTTTCCTCTTATCCAAAAGGGAAATGTTGTCTCCTTCAGAACATATATTCAGCCCTGTGAAGAAGCATTTGAAACACAACTCAACATATTTTGGAACACAAGTCTCGAGTGCATCAGAATTTCTGCATCAGACTAAGGGTCAGTCTGCTGCATCATTCTGTTCTAACAGTGGCCATCCCTTCTTATTTGTCCTTGGCATCTGGGTTTCAGAAACATGCTGGTTTTGTGCATATATAGTTCATTTAGTAATCACAGTAAATAGTTGTTGACAAAGCCATTCTTTCTTTAAATAATACAACTAAGGTAGTGGCACTGGGACGCGGGTGGCACTGTGGGTTAAACCACAGAGCCTAGGACTTGCCGATAAGAAGGTTGGTAGTTCAAATCCCCACGATGGGGTGAGCTCCCGTTGCTCCCAGCTCCTGCCAACCTAGCAGTTTGAAAGCATGTCAAAGTGCAAGTAGATAAATAGGTACCACTCCAGTGGGAAGGTAAACGGCGTTTCCATGCTCTGCTCTGGTTTGCCAGAAGTGGCTTAGTCATGCTGGCCACATGACCCAGAAGCTGTATGCCGGCTCCCTCTGCCAATAAAGCGAGATGAGCGCCGCAATCCCAGAGTCGGTCACGACTGGACCTAATGGTCAGGGGTCCCTTTACCTTTTAAGGTAGTGGCAATTGACACATCTTTTGGTAGTGAAGTCCATAAATCAGTTCTATAAGGAAGTACTTTCATTTTTGTCAGTCCTGACCCTCCTGCTAGTCAGCTTGAATGGGTGATCCTCAGCTGTGTGATAGCATGAGAAAGAAAGAGAAATTTCTCTCTCTCCTTGTGCCACTCTGTTCATAATTTTGTAAAACCTTGATCATGTCCCTCCTAGACTTAAAAAGCCTTAAATGCTTTCCTTTTCCATATAGGCAAGAGGGGAGGTACTCCAATCCTGTAATCATTTTAGTGGTTTGTACCATTTCCAGTTCTACCGTATCCGTTTTGAGATAGGGCAATCAGATACTTAGTTATGTAGGATATTCAGGGTATTTAGGAACTGGCTGAAAGCCTATCTCTCTTTGCAGTTCCTAGTACAGCTAGGAAATGTCCAGCTTTCCCCCTGCGACCCTTTAGAAACAAGTATTGCCAAGCATCAGACGAAAGCATCAGACCAGTCCAGAGTTTCCTTTAGATCCTTAACCAAGAAGAATAATTTATTTTTATGGATTCATGTGATCAGAAAGTAATAGAAGGAATAAAATAGATTTCCAGCCAGTGTTCACTGCTTTTTGATTCATGGAAGGTGATGACAAGGCACAAAAATCCGGTTTATTTGTTCAGAGCTACGATTCCACACACCAAAACACTATTACTCAAAACTACTGGAGGAAAAGGAAAGTTAACTTTTCATCTGGAAAACAGCAACATAGCATAGAAGTAGCAAGGAAGCAGAGCAGTGCTGGAGGCAAAGCTAGTGTTGTGGCCCTGCTGCCTGTTTCAATGCATTGACTCTTGCCAGAGTGTACATTGTTTGATGGGAACTTTATCCATATTATTAGGAACTTCCATCTTACATGAGTGAGAGGTTCCAGGAGTAACACCTTCACAATTAATTTCCTTTGGGTTAGAGAGCCGTTGGAAACTCCTGTGTTTTTGTATTTCCCCCCAGGAGTAGTTGTGTTAGTCTATCAAAGCAAAAACAACAATCAGAAAGATTTGTTGCACAAGCATTCATGGACTTTATATATTTGGTTGTTGTTGTTTTTTTATAAATATACAAGCAAAGCTTGTTGGGAGCAGGCAGATTCCACAAAAAGGGTTTCTCTCTGTGTCATTCTATCCCCAAATTCAAAGCCTGCTAATTCCTTTCTTTCACCCTCCTTCTCTCCGTGTAGAGCAGTAACCTCAGATTCCACCCGGTAGGTAAATTGCCCTTTCAGGAGAATATCGCCAGTCATTAGCTCCCATTGAGGAAACATCAACCGATCATCTCTAACTATTAGCAAGCAATCAGCTTAACAAAGGGTGGCCACCTAGCAGTCGTAACAATATTAAGATAACAGAAAGGAACAAGAAAGGCAATCCCCTCTACTTGTGGAGTGTGTCTAGCAAGCAACACTGAAGTATATGGTTCTTTGATTAAAGGTAATGGCTTGTTATTCAAATCCAGGAAGGAAGGTATGATGGGGTTTTCCAATATGTTGATAGAGCAAGATGAAAGGCTTGGCATTACAAATATCATCTCACAATAGTTGCAATTAGCATTAATTTATATTTTAGCCGGTATAGTTTTGGAAGCCCCAAATAAGTCAGAAAGGAAACAAAAATGGCTCTGAATGGAGCTGAAAAATACAACAGGGGTATAGCTAAATAAATTGGATGAGGAGGGCTCTAGCATATACGTGTAAAGTATTATTAGTTGTACCTCTGTCACAATATGGAGCCTTCAAATAAAATGGTTTGGAAACAAGAGTGATGGATGATGACAAACCATCTGCCCAACACGGAGCCAAACTACACATTACGCTTAATGTGTAGCAACTGCTTCTTTTTTACTTGTATTAATTACAGGCATATGGAAAGGTTGTCCTTACTGAGAATTCAGTGACAGGAAGGGAAGCCTTATCTCTTCCCTTCCCAGTGTGATTGAAACAAAAATATTTTCCCCTGTCCTTCAAGAAAGGCAGTTTGGCACCAACATTGCACCAGGAGGTGGGCATGTATTTCCAGACACAGTGGGGAGGGAAGATTCAAGTTTCCCATCCACGCTACACCCACTGCATCTTCAGTAATCATCCCATGCTCCTGTGTTCCTGTAATTAATGTAAGGAAAATAGAGAGAGATCACTATATGCTACTCATTAAGCATAAACATATAGATTGGCTTGCAGATCCTTCACTACTTAAATGCGTTCCTGTTGCACATACCTATTCCTTCATACATCATCAAACTTGTCAGTTTTTGAGAATGTGTTCACTAGTATGAAGGACACAATTGACTGTCTAGAGCAGGGGTAGGCAACCTAAGGCCCAGGGGCTGGATGTGGCCAATCGCCTTCTCAATCCGGCCCACAGATATTCTGGGAATCAGCGTGTTTTTACATGAGTAGAATGTGTGCTTTTACAGTGGTACCTCGGGTTACATATGCTTCAGGTAACAGACGCTTCAGGTTACAGACTCCGCTAACCCAGAAATAGTGCTTCAGGTTAAGAACTTTGCTTCAGGATAAGAACAGAAATCGTGCTCCGGCGGCGTGGTAGCAGCAGGAGGCCCCATTAGCTAAAGTTGTGCTTCAGGTTAAGAGCAGTTTCAGGTTAAGAACGGACCTCCGCAACAAATAAAGTACTTAACCCGAGGTACCACTGTATTTAAAATGCATCTCTGGGTTATTTGTGGGGCATAGGAAACTGGTAGTTGAGGGGCAGGGGCTGTTCACATGTTTGGAAGCACCACTGAACCACTAATGACCTGCCTCTCTTGAAAGACTGGGCAGGCCCAACTGAAATGGACCACCAAATGGGTCCTAATTAGGGTCATTAGGCAGGAAGTTCCCTCCTGCTAGCCCAGATTAGGCCAGAGGTTCTCCACTGCTGCTTTTCTACAACAAAATGATGCTTATTCTCAATTGAATGCAATTACATCAGGGTAGCAGAAGCAACTCCAGTTTTCTTCCTGTAGTCTTGGTAGTGCTTTGATTTAAGTGAGTTTAAAATGTCAAACTCCACATGCTCAGACTTTTTTAAAAATAAGGGCTAGCAAGCAATTTTTTGGTTTTGCACTAACGTAACAGGAATGGCAAAACATAGTGGGAAGAGCAGGAAGGGCTCCTCAGAAGAGAAAATTCAAAAAGTGAGCCTACAATCTTAAGGACAAAGAATCAAACTTCTGCAACATTTCAGTACAAATGAAATAAACAGTGATGTGCCTATACAGGTCTCTGCTCAACCCTGAATGTGGTAAACAACTAAATATAAATCATTTGAAAATTTGAGGGATCAGCCTGCTGACTGTTTCCTAAGTACAAATAACTTGTGCTTTAGTGCCGTAATCCAGATAAAACTTGTTTTATTCTGCTCTGTTGAAATTTGTTTATGTCTTGGTAGCAGCTGCTCTCCCCGTTTGCCAATATCTATTAATGATAATTACCCTGAATACTATACCAGCTCTGTGATGCCATCACATCATTGTGAGGAAGATTGTGATCTTATCTAAAGCTATTCTGTTTAACTCTGACACTCCTTCTATTATAGTGGAGTGCTGATAAGATCATGCCTGTTAGGATCAGACATTAGTTGGAATCAATATTTGAAAATGTGCCTGTTTTTGCTTAATAGCAAAGTTAGTACAAGGGTCACAGCAAGATCATTTGTTGGATGAGATTGTACAGCTTCATCTTGTCAGGTAAAGTGGATTCTTTGCAGCATTTGCTAGTGAAAGTGAAACTAAACCCTCCCCTAAAGTAAGGACATTTTTGCTTTTGCAAATCTCATGGAAGTGGTTTCCAATATGTGTTGCTCAGAACCCTGAGGTTCCTTGGAAGCTTCAATGAGAAGATCAGCAACAATTTATGACTCTTGGACTGTACAACTTTACTAACATTCCTCTCTGGTGGGCAGCCATAGGGTAGCGTTAGCTCTGGATAGGGAGAACAATTTCTGCCTCATAATACTAGAACGTGGGCTTTCCAATGAAGCTGAATGTTGGAAAATTCAGGACAGTCAAAAGAAAGTATTTTACACAACACATAGCTAAGCTGTTCCCACAAGATGCAGTGAACTGAACCACTGGAAAATTTCAATCCTCCCCTGCAGAAGATTCATTGTAGTAAGGTAAATAATTTCAGACACAATTGTAGGTTATGTTTTATTAATGCTTAATATTATTTTAATGCAATATGCTATAGACTTTGTTCCTACTTCTTTCAGTCTTCCCCTCTCAGCCTATTGCTTCATCTCTCCAAAAACATGGACTAACTAATGAGAGTAATTCATCATTAAGACAATCTTTTGACAAAACTGTTGGAATATTTCACCTCCTTTCACCCAGAATATTTGGTGACGCCATATGGTTGGAAAATAGCAGGCAGCAAAACTCTGGATAGGTCTTCCATTCATATCAATAATAAAACGAATAAACAAATGAACAAATGCAGTTCAAAAGACTGCCAACTTACTTTTATCTTGGTAACGTGTTCTAGAAACCTCTCAATGGGCCACCAAGTTCTGTGAGAGATACTTTCGAGGAAAATTGGTAAACTGGAAAGGATTATTTAGAAGAAGAAAGTTTGGAAATCACTGATTTAATGATGCAATACCAAAATGTAACTTTCCAAGGAACCTCAACCCTTTTTTCCCATTACAGTGTCTTCTATCTGATTTAAATTATACCTTCAGCGCACTTCTTCTTATTAACAAATAACTGTAAATGCATGATAGTAGCAATGTGTAATTTGAACCAGTAATTTCTGCTTTCTCTGAATATTGTGTTACTCACTGACTAAAAATTGTCCCCTTGATTAATCAGCTAGGGATATCATAGTGTGAGGCCATGCAAATGTTCTAGTTCTGTCTGTTGGCTGCCAAGTTTAATGGCAAAAAAACTAGGATATGGATGCTCCATTCACTTACAAATTGTCATTATGAAATGCAGGTATGTTCAGCTGAATTCTGAGTATTCCAAGTACTATGCTTCATAATACTGATGGAGCTTGAACTTGTTTCCTTTAAAAACTCTGGTTCTCTTCTGTTGCCATAATAGTGATTGCTACATATTTCCAAATATATGGGGATTTTTTTAATGAACTATAATCTTCCATTTTTCTAAAAAATGTTAGCCTTACTTGAGAGGAAATAAATCCTTTCAGCATATTCAGAAAGGCCCCTATATTGTAATTTTGGAAATGTGCAAATCTTTTAAATTTTCATCAAAAGATGGATGGCTGATCATTAAAAATCTTTAATCACCTCATAGCCCTAATAATGATACATAAGTGACATGTAATTAAATCTAGTTCTGGGGATATCAGCCGAAAACTACAAGCACCAGACATCCTACATTCTTGCATGTAACTTTTTTTTAAACTGGCATAATGCATTTTGGGCTTTTTTGTGTTAAAGCCTTCTGAGGGATCAGGCATTGGCTGCACTCAAAGGCCGGACAGCAGACTTGATGGGCCACTAGTCTGGTCTTGTACAACAAATCTTAACATGCCTGTACTACTTTGAGAGAACCATACCTTAAACTGTGCTAGCAGTCACTTCTGTAATAATAACAAACTGATACAGTCCTTCCTGGGGTTTTCTATAAAAAGTGGCATAAATGATAATGAATAAATAAATCTCCTGCTAAATTTCATACAGTAACTGAGCCTACCTCAGGCAGGATATGCCATTGTACATCAGTGTTTGAAATGTATGAGAATTTTAGACTACCAGTAATAATAAGGTTATAGGAAGTTTGCAGCATCCACCCCTCTGCTGCTTTTATTTGTCTTGTCTTTACATGTTCCCTGGTCATATTAAATGTCTAAAAGCTGACCTTTTTCTTTTTTTAGGGAGGGGAAGAATAACTGGGGGAAACTTGCAAAAATGTTGGTTATACTAATGAAATAATCCCACTTCCCTGATCTGGTGTGCAGAATGGAAAAACGAAGAAATTGAATTGAAAAATGCATTAGGTAATGCCTGATCTAGGAATTAATCTGCTTACTTACACACAGCAGAGATACAAATTCTCTTGAGATAGCTAACTTAGTTTCTGATGTGGTATAATCCATGTTTATACAAGCATACTTAAATTTCACTGAATTGTAAAGAGAAAAGAGTTCTAAGTAAAATAGAAAGTCGAATAAGGGAAAATTATTTTTCTGATCCATTACTCCCATTCCCTCCATTCTGGCATATTTAAGGGAAATATATGAACTCAGAACTACACAAGCATAAGTTGTTTTTTTAAATTGATTGAATCTGCCCAATACAAGCAAAATACTTTAGATGCATTTCAGTCTTGGAAAGAGGTGCTATAAGAAATCCTTGAAGTTATTGTTTCGTTGGACTTCAATCTCAATGGAAATGAAGATGCCAGAATCAAACTTTCAATCTTTTCTAAATTTCTTTTTTATTGGCAGTTTGAATGGTGCACTTTATTCCTTGGTAGTAGGATTCACCATTAGGCATTTGTCTTGTTGACATGTGAATATCCTGTTGTCACAGATTAACGTAGCAGTGTGCTCGGAAGCAGGATGCCATTTAAGATAGTCCTTGAGCAAACACCTAGATCAGTGGATGGTCATCTGGTGGCTTCTGGACAAGTTGGCACAATCCCTGCTGTTTATTGGATTTGTAACATTAAACAATTGCTTCACCTTCCTAACTTAAAAGTTTAATTGTTGAAACAACAAATGTGCTTAATGTCAGCGGGACACCTTTCTTTGGTAAGAGTAGATACTCATTTCGCTGAATGTGGTGCTGGTGCCAGAAGCACAGAAGCAGAACACAACCCAATAATGAGGAGGAACATTTCAAATGTCTGTCTTCAGCAATTTAGAGAGTCAGAAATGCCTTTTTTTAGGATGGTGCCAGGCATGATTTGAAGGCACCTGTGGCACCTGTCTTGTTGAAGCCAAGCAAATCTGAACTTGGGTCAGTTCTCAATAGGAGATTGCCTAGGAACCTTATCTATACCAGTTGGAATTCTGCCATGAGGAAGGTATGATATAAATGTGGTAATTGTAATATTCTGTAGTTGATGTTTAAGGAGTGGAACTGAGGGTTTAGAGTTGGGTATACCGAAATGAAGGCCAATAATGCTTCTGGATTGTTACTTGGTAAATTCATATTTGTGCCTCTCTTAACAAATTTGCTTTATTCTGTGTGCCACAACATTTTAATTTTCATTAGATCTTCTTACTGCTCTCTTAGAAGGTTTAACTCCTCAGGGTACACAACCCAGTTTACTTATCAATATTTGATCTGATAATCATACATTATAAAGCATGGCATTTGGTCATTTTTATTTTCTTCAAAAAGAAGGTTTGAGGAAACTTCCAAATTGTCAAATTAAATTATTATTGTGCTCTAATACAGTTTTTTTTTTTTAAGTCAAATGGCTGCAGAAACAGGTACATCAAATATTGTTTTACCTGGAAAGACTTTTTCGCTGCCATGTTCCATAAATTCCATTGTAGTGAGTGGGATCCACAGTATAATCCTAAGTATGCTAACTCAGAAGTAAGTCTATTGAATACAGTGGGAATTATTTCTTAGAAAGGATGCTTACTGTTTACTCATAAGTGAGTTCTACTGAGTACAATGACAACAAAGGCCTGGTCCTGGCTGGTAAAGTGATGATGATCAGATCACTGTGCTCCTGCTAGTACTGTAATTTAGACTAACAGTTGCTTGGCTCTCAGGATGCTACTGCTATGCTAGCATGTGTAGCTACTTGCAAAACAATCAGTGCAGGCTCAAAAGAGGAACAAACACAAATTGAAAATCCATGACCTCTGTCAGGAGAAATGTGTCCCTGTTAGTTCTCCTTGATCTCTCAGTAGCTTTCAATACCATCAACTATGGTATCCTGCTGGAGTGGCTGTCCAAGTTAGGAATGCGTGGTACCACATTGTGGTGGTTCTGGTCCTACTTGGATGGATGTTACTAGAGGGTGATGCTTGGGGAGTCTGCAGCCCCATAGAGCCTTCAGTGTAGGGTTCCTTGGGGTTTGGTTTTATCCTCTATGCTGTTTAACATCTACATGAAACCGCTGAATGGGGTTATCTGGAATTTTGGAGTACATTGTCAGCAATATGCTGATGACATGCAGCTCAACTTCTCCTTTACATCTGCAGGTGAGGTAGTGGATATGCTGGACCATTGTATTACTCAGTAGTGGATTGGATGAGAGCCAACAATCTGAAGCTTAATACAGATCATAGAATCATAGAATTGTAGAGTTGGAAGGTACTCCAAGGATCATCAAGTCCAACCCCTGCAATGCAGGAATCTCAACTAAAGCATCCATGACAGATGGCCTCAGATACAACTGAGGCACTGTTTATGGGTGGTTCCCTGGACCAGATGGATGGAAGGCTGCCTGCTGTTGATCAGGTCACACTCCTTATGTAGCTTGGGGGTACTTCTGAATCTTTTGCTGTCACTCAAGTGGCCTCAGTGGCTGATGGCCCAGCTGTTTTCATATTGCAATAGGAATAGCCTAACTGCTGTTTTCTATGCTGTGGCAACCTCTAGGTTAGATTATTGCAATGTGTTATATGTAGGGCTGCCTCTGAAGATGGTTTGGAAACTTCAGGTTTTAGAATTTGGCGGCCAGGTTACTCTCCATGGAAAGATGGTTTGAGCATATTGCACCGATCCTGGCTTGACTGCACTGGATGCCAATTAGTTTCCGGGCCCAATTCAAAGTGCTGGTTTTGACCTATAAAACCTTAAGCAGCTCAGGACCACAATAATTCAAGGACTGCCTCTCCACATATGAACCTACTCGGACTCTGCAATCATCTTGTAAGACCCTCTTGTGCTTCCTCCATGAGAGCTCTGGAGAGTGGTAACATGAGAATGGTCCTTTTCTGCGGTGGCTTCCTCTTTGCAGAACACTCTCCCCTGGGAGACTTGCTTGGCTCCTTCATCACATATCTTTAGCTGCCAGGCAAAACCTGTCTTTATAACCAGGCCTTTAGCTGACTAACATCATATATCCTTTGAAATGTGTTTGTGGGAGGGGGTGTTAGTGTTTTGTTATGTTCTTATTATGTATTTTGTGTTTTTATTTTATATTTTTATGCTGTGAACCACCCTGAGATGAAGGGTGGTATACACATTTAATCACTACCACCACCACCGTTTAGAAATGAAATATAGTTTGCAAGTGACCAATCAAAGAGGGTTGTTGCTTCTCCCTATGGTTTTCCAGTGTAGTTTTCTGATGTTCAGTTAAATGTAGTGTGTGTCTTTTTAACTGTCCATAGATTGGTGATTCTCCATGGCCATCTCTTATCTCTATTTTTAAACCATTTATCCTATTAAACCTGTTCCACCTTGTTCAGCTGATCTGTATATTCTCCTCATGTGTTCGATTTTCATGCCTTTCCAAGGTACAAATTCTCCAGCTCTTCCAAGTTTGTTGTACTTTAGTACATCTTTTCCCCTCTACCAATACTGTTTTTTCCATGGCAAATATATTCCACATCCGCCTTTGTATTTTCACCCTAATTATGTCTAGTCCTGACCTAATACTGCTGATTATATGTGTGGATTCTCCATAAGAACCCTCTTGCCACACTTTTGTCACTCCAACTCCACTCCTATCTTTCTTGCTGGTGTTGTTCCAGAATGATTATTTCCTAAAAGGAATGTTTATTGTCAAGCAGGATGGCATATTATGCCAGACAAAATTAGAACGCTTAACAAGTCACCGGAGCCTAAAGTAGCTTAAAACAACTAAAATGGCCTCAGTAGGACAAGAGGAAAGACTGAAGAACATAATGGATCCAGGGAATCTATTAAGAGCTCTGTTTCGTAGTCCATGAGGTACGCATAAAAACTTTAATAGGTTAATTGCAATGATTAATTGATTAAAACTTGCAGCCTTATTAATAACATTATATAAATAGCTGCTGAGAAAACATTCTGGCATAGAAAGGAGAACATGTGTGATTATTGAAATAATTGTTGTGCTGTAATGAAGACTAAGACTGGAATCCGATGCCCACTTAACTAGGAATACATCCCACTGGTTTTCTGGAGCTTACCTCAGAGTACATGTACATAGGACTGCACTCCCTATATGACACATAGAAACAATGTGCAGTTTCAGATTGGAGAATCATTGACAAGTATAACTCAGCTTTACAGATGGAAGCTTATAGAGCTGGCATGCTCTACCAGGTGTAAAACCTGTCTATTCCTGTTAGCGATGATTAGGAACAGATGTTTCACAGGGTGTTAAAATATATTCTGCACACAATATTTCTGCAGCTGTTGCTCAGGACTTGTTCATATGTATCCATGTGGCATGCGAGGAGTAAGGAAGAAAGTCTAACTCTAATCAGGACCGTCAGAATCATGAGTGGGGGGGGGAGTTAGAAACATATGGAAAGAGTACAGCTAAAAATGTGTCCAATATGCATACAGTCTTTTAAAAGTAAATAAATAAATAAATAAATAAATAAATAAATAAAGTAATAAAGTAATAAAGTAATTTTAATATAATAAATGAATGAATAATATATCCTTTTAAATATATTGTACTATATATATTTTAAGAGTATTCCTTTAGAATCTGAGCTTTAATTGTGGGACATTTAGTCTCAGGCTCAACTGGTTTAATCAGTTGTGTTCATGAATTACAATACAGCAACCCTTTGATTCACAAGGGGACCTTCTGGGCACTGGTGGTCAAACTTTGGAATTCCCTCCCTCCCCACAATATTTGACTGTTGCCAACTTTGGACATTTTCTGGTGCCACCTGAAAACCCATCTCCTCTGCCAGGCCTATGGGTCATGCAGTTCTCACCGAAGTAATCATATCTTTGTTCTGATGAGAGCTTTGATTTTTTTTGTCTGGTGTTTTATTTCTGTATTTAACTTACATTGTGATCTCCCTGAGGTCCTTTGATGAAGGATGGAATATCAGTTATTAAAATAAATAAAAGAATGTATTGTGACTGAACTTTATTGTTGCAATTATAACCTGTGTATTAGGTAGAATATATGAGAAAAATGACCCAAAAGCTTTGGCTAATTTAAAAGGAAAGATTAAGAATGTAGCTGCCTCTTGTTTTTCTACTGTATTCATGCTCCCTAAAGTATCATTCCACTTGATGACTGCAGACGAACATGTGGACAGCTTCCATTTGAAAAGTATTATGTTTGACATGTAGTGTGAGTTAATATGAAAGTGTTATCTCTGGTGTTCAATCTGCAGTGTCCCTTTCACACATACAAGTCATCTCTCAGTGTGCAGTCATAGTGTGTTGTGTGTGCATTTCCCCTCAGTTGATAATGTCCATGTTTTAGGCAAAATATAGACTTCCAAGAGCTTGAGCAGGGCTATTGCACCCGCCACCATCCAATCAAGTTGAGAGAATGCTTCATAATTCTTTTGGTGTGTCTGAAAACCCATTCTAAGTTGGAAAATCAGATATAGTATTGGGCTGGACTTTGAAAATAAGGCTTAATCAGTTCTTCTTCTTTTTTCAACCTTTAACTCTAAAGAAAGCTGCTGCTCTTAGTATAATATAGGAGAAGCTGGATTTCCATCAAGTTATCAGTTATATAATTTATTCTGTTGTTGCAATTAAAAGTGGAAATAAAAAATCATGAAAAGTATGTCTTAGCAGCTTTACATAAAAATAGTTGTTCTCTCCTATAGGAACCAAAAACCAAACAGAAATGTGAAAGTAATAAAACAATTATCCATCTTGGTGGGAATGGGACATGCAAGTTCTCAGAAGGAAAATATTGTATTGGGTGGGTAATAGGATGGTGAAAATGGGAGACAAAAAAACCCTGATAAGGATTTTTTAAAAAAACCTCTCCAAAGCAAAAATTTGATAAACATTTTAAATTGGTTCTCAAAATGCAGGGAGCTTAGTGTTAGAATTCCATCTGATCACTATTAGGCTTACATGAGATTACAAAAGACTGCTGATAATGGAGTTAAATTCAATTCAAAGCACTGTACTGAGGACACTGAAAGTTTGCAGCGGGGCTGTAGAAATAAAACATGTTCACTGCAAAAAAATTGAGGATCAAGATGGATGTTGTTTACAATGTAATTGACATCCAGGCTAATTTCCCCCCGATATATCATATCCAGGAGTTCAGATAAGCTATGAAGATAGAAAATCAGTCCGCTTAAGGAAATAGTTGCACCTCTCCTCTGTATTTGATAAATAGACCTTTGAACATCATGTTCAGTTATTAGAGCAGGCTTCCTCAAATTCGGCCCTCCAGGTGTTTTTGGCCTACAACTCCCATGATCCCTAGCTAGCAGGACCAGTGGTCAGGGATGATGGGAATTGTAGTCTGAAAACATCTGGAGGGCCGAGTTTGAGGAAGCCTGTATCAGAGCGTTGAGGGCTGGGCTGGGGGGGGCATGATTCTAGTCTTCCTGTAAAAATCAAGAAAAATAAGTTTCTCAAAATTGCAAGGGAAAACCCAAAGCAGATTTTGATTTTTTTTTATTTGCATGCTGACCCAAACAGAAAAGTTAACTGTTCAAGAGGGTAGCATCTGAAACCAGTACTGAGTGAAGCAGGAAGAAGGGAAAATCCTAAGAAGAAATATGCCATGGCTTCATGTCAGATGTTTTTCACTTCTTTTCTCTCCCTCTCTTTTTTATGCACACAAACACCCATAAGCGTGCACGCACACACACACACTCACACACACACATTAATATATATAATGTATGCAGATATTGATGGAATTCTATGAGTTGAAAGAGAAGGAAGATGTCTTTAAGGATCCATATCTCTCCCAGCAGATATACATTATTATCACTGGAATGTGGCCTTCAGTCTTGAAACAGTTAAAAGAGTTCTATGGTCACAAAAGAAGAGATTTCTTCAGAATTATCTCCCGCCTCACATTTGCTCTTAGGCAAGCAGTTTAAAAAAGCCCAGTGATTGAGCCAGTGATCCAATTTGAAATGCAGAAATGATTAGAGCTGCTTGCCTCATTTCATATCGAAATTCTCTGATTTATGACAGGGCTGCAGCCAAGATCTATCTCCAAAGGGAATTAGTGTGCAAGTTTGCATATTTTTGTTATTTAGGTTTCTGATAGCAGCTTCTAGCTAGAAATACTCAACTAGGAGGTGGTGGCAATGCTGGGTTTTTCAGCCACTGGAGCACAAAAAGATAAGAGCCTTATGTTTAGGACATTTAGACCCCTTGACCATCTTCCTGTGCTGTATATTTTAAAAATAAAAAACCAGATTGTGGAAATACAAGAATCCAATGGAATGGTTAATTGTAGCTGTGAAGAAGGGAATTACCCAAATTCTGTCTCCATGTTTTAACTAGTAGAATTTTAATGAGGCATAAAACTTCAATCATGCAACTGACCTATGGGGCAGAGTATAGAACATATAATGAAACAGAAATAGAATTCTGAAAAAAAATTATTACCTTATCTGGCATTTACATGAAGTGTTAACAGGAAATTATGCAGTAGTTATAAATGAAAAAAATATGGGATTTAATGTACTTATTAATAAAGATTTGTTACATACATGATACCAGTGTCCCAAATCTGCTGTCCGCAGCTGTTCCCAATTTCTTTCGTGTCTCTTCTCAAATGCATTTAGTGTCTTATTCTTAACGAAACTAAGACCAATTTTCCTTTAATACTAGTTTCTAAGACCCATGGAAACATCTTTGTGGAGGAATTGAGTATTGCAGAATTTTCCCTTTTCCAGCAGTATCCAGACATCAGTGAAACTGGCAAAGTTCTAATTATGACTGCATGAAATACTTTATTTGGAATTTGTAGATCCTCACTAGGCAATGGTAAAGGTCATGGATGTAAAGGCAAACCGTGGTCTCTGGTCCTTACATCCATTCATTAGATAGAAATATAAGTAATTGCTAAATTATATACATACCACAGTGAGCATAAAGATTACACTGAATCTTTGTTACTTCAGTCATTTTACAGTATTATGCAGAGATGTTGAATCTCAAGAGTGATCCTACACACTGGTGCTACCAAAATGCAACTGTGCAGTACGTCCAACTTAACTCTACAGAAACAGAAGCTTCAGCATTCTATTCTATGAGAAAAGAAATGCTCCACTTTCACAGTGCAAAATCTCAATGGTCACATGGATAAATTCCCTTTGTTGAAGGGAACAGGCTCTTCTGGAAGTGTGGGGCTCATTTTAAGCTTGTAAGGCAGTAGTACCTTTAATGGTCTGAATCACAGCAAAGTAAAACAAGAGAAAGAAACATGTACAGTTCTCATTAACAAACCGCTATGGCAACAAAAGGCAAAATGTTTATAAGAGTCTTTTGAATAAATAATGTGTTTCTTAGAACTTCAGTAATCTCATTAAATTCAGTCAAGACCAATATTTTAATCTTTTGTTTGTCTCAAAATTTCAGTACAAAGATTCAAGAAAAGTGCAGTGGAAAAACCTGAATTATTCTTTCAAATCATAATTCCTCAAATATTTCCATGTCCATTTGTCCTGTTTCATTTCAATCTAATATTTTCATGTCAACATTGCTTCTTGTGATGCATGTTTGGGTACATTATGCAATTACTTAATTGACCTACTTTCTGAGAAAGGCTATGACCATGATCAGATTACTGACCTTCACATAATGCAATGATACTGCACCTAAAACAGTACTGACAGTCTTCTGAACTCCCTCATACCCTCTGACATGCAAGTGAAATGAAAATTTATGTAGCAAATTTGTATTTTTGTAATGACCTTTTAATAACTGCACATCATAGAGTAAACATTGCATAGTGTGTGAGTTAAGAATAGAATGTAAAGAAAGTATTGTTCCAACAAAAGTCATTCACTTTTGTCGCAACATAAATTGCTGACTTGCTCTAGCAACACCTGAATTCTATTTTGTAGGTGATGTGAAGAATATGTACAACTTATGTAGCAAAAGCGGCATTCTGTGCAAGGTGAATTTCACAAGTCAGTTCTGCTCTGGTTCTTGTTACTTACAATCCTGTAATAAAATCTTACTGCAATAATCTTACTGAAATAATAATGTAGTTTGGGCTGTGGTGCTTAACATAAAATGCATTATTTTGTTGTTTTCAGTCCTACTTCCATCCCATGCTATCACTGCCATTTGATAAATTAAAAACTTATTTTCCAAAATTTCAAAGGAGATCCAGCTCTTCAGCAATTCCTTTCCTCTTTTCCACACGTACCTTTTGTTAATGGTATTCTCCTGACTCCCCTCCCACAAGTGGAGAGTACCACTAGTATGTCAATCCTTTCTTTCTCTGTGGCCACGATGCCCATGTGTCTTTAATAATACTTCAGGTCATCCTTTAAAAATTATTACCTTCTTTTTTCTAGAAAAATGTTGTTCAAACAAGCTATTATGTTATGTTTGTTTACTTTTATGCTCCTACCCAGCAATAATACTGTTCAGTGCAGCTTAGAAGAATAAAAACCTAACCAATAAAACAGTGAAGAATTGATGCACAACATACAAAGCAGCTACAGTTTAGGTAAGTTTAACCTGAATAGGACATCTGTCACAAACAGAGATGAGGCTTCAGTAGCAATAGAATAATGTGCAATGGAACAGTCCTGAATTTTTCTCAGATTCTTGTTGTTCTGTTCAATAACACTTCATCTGAATACCTCTCTAGACCTCCACAGCATCTGCTGTTCTTGGGAAACAGTTTTTCCCAGAGATAAGTGTGTTACTCGAAAACATTATACAGCAAAGCTTTGCAGGAAGAGTGCTGTATTCTTGCACCATTCTTGCTAATTAATTCCTACAGGACTTGCTCCTGGCCTAATGATTTTTGAAGCCAACAACATGAGGAGCTTCCTTTGGCAGCTCCCAAGAAAAGACACAATACTCTAGGAACACTATGTAAGCAGGGAGAAAGAGGAAAGACAATAAGGGTTACAAGACTATAAAGAAAAAGAGGGACTACAAATTATGGCTGGTGTAAGTCACATTAAAAACGTGGACTAAGTTCAACTACTTTAAAAATCGAGAGGTTTAACTATTGACTCCACTAAGAAATTAATCACATCCAGACTCTGAGTCCATTTCAGTGAATGCATTTTTAGTATAAAAAAATCTCTCTCTCTCTCTCTCTCTCTCTCTCTCTCTCTCTCTCTCTGTGTGTGTGTGTGTGCGTGAGAGAGAGAGAGAGAGAGAGAGAGAGAGAGAGAGAATAATGAGGCATGGGAGAGAGAACCAGTTTTCAAGTACACACTTGCCTCTTGTCTATCTCATTAAAATAAATTAGCTACTGGATAAAAGAGGCAAAGTAGGTAATGTGACATCTTCAGCTGAGCCAACTGCTAAATGCTGAAAGAGACCACAAACGCTCTACTACAAAAAGTATTTTCTCTAAACAGAAAGTAAAAACAGCTAAATGCCAAACTGAGTCATTACTGACCAGTAGTCTAATCTTAAAGGTGAGCAGCTTTTGGATATTACACTGAAA
This sequence comes from Podarcis filfolensis, assembly GCF_964270895.1. Classification (NCBI taxonomy): domain Eukaryota; kingdom Metazoa; phylum Chordata; class Lepidosauria; order Squamata; family Lacertidae; genus Podarcis; species Podarcis filfolensis. The sequence continues at coordinate 70,209,709 of NC_139603.1, forward strand.
CTCAAAATGTGGATGGATGAGAGACTTGTCCATCAGCTTCTTTGTGGTTCCAGTCTCCCAAATGGGAAGGTTCTCTCCTGCATTGAGATGCTGGAGCATCAGATGCAGGAACACTTAACGCATCTCACCAGAAGTGCAAAACTGCTGAATAAGTGCATCGTACTTGCCTATTTGCCCACTTCAGTGCAACATGCAGTGTCACCCTCATTACTGAAACAGTATGCTTAGGAATGTAATTTAAGGCATGCAACTCCCTCAGTGTCTCTCCTCCTTCTGTATGCTTGGTTTTATTTATAACAACTCTGTAAAATGCACGATGGGAAATTATTGGTGGAGGGGGGAGAGTAGGGAGGAAAGTAGATAGAGAATGAGTTTTAATTTCATAGAACTGACCAAGACAGATAATGAAGTACTTTCAGAACTCTTTGTATGAAGCACAAGAGAAAAAACCCTGAGCTTTATTACTTCTAGCAACCAATTACTACACTAAAAAGTTTTCCCAATTATGAATTACACTAACGCAGACTGCGCAGACTCAACTTGGCTACGTATATTAGAAACCCAGCATCCAAATAATTAATGAGAAAACACTGCATGTGTTCAGACCTTCTGTTAATTGATTAAACGAGTCTGTCTAAATCTGATTATAATCGCGCTATGTCAGTCTGACTGTGTGTGTATGTACGCTTTCCCTCCTCTTTACATACATATTTATTTTCCAAAACCGAAGCAAAAGATAAAGCTGCTCTAATAGCTAACCTCTCAGAGCGAATGCTGCAGAGTTCCATGAAAATGAATTAGCAGCTGTTTAATGTCTCAGTTCTTTCCTAATCCATCACCTGCCTTCATGAGATGCAAAATGTTTTTGACATTTGTGCATTTTTTGCTGCTTATTGTAGTTAACAAATGTTCGATAGTTTTCCTGTGGTTTCTTAGTAAAACACACAAAACTGCCATGCACTTGTCAGGTTGTTGTTGTTTTTTTTAAAGGAGGCCACAGTGTTCCCTAAGGGTTGTGAGAGAAGTTCATCCCATTGAACTGGTCAGCAAGATATCATTAGCTTGTTGTGTACATGAAATCCAGGGGTTAGAGCTCCAAGCGTCACAAGCCAGTTTCTTTACCTCCTTGAGCTGATCAGAGGATCAGAGTATCAAGGAAGGATTAGCACTGACTTGGGATTTGTGTGATTGGTTAATTTATTGCGGCGATGGCAGGCCTTTCATCTATGGCAACATTTAATCAGCACGGCCATGGAGGCTATTACGGGTTAGCTCTTTTCTCAAGTCAGCCAGGGATGCACCATCAGCCCTATCACAATTCCCCTGAAATTTCCAAATTATCTGGAACAGGCTTTAGCCTCACAGTAATAAAAATTAGAAGAGATTCCTGATAGCAGTGGTGGAAAAGCTTTCACTTGCACAGGGCAAATTATAAATAGTATGAACGTGCACTTAAAAAAAATATTCTCCACCTCTTAAGAGATGTGCAGGACTTATCACCTCTGCTCTGATCCAAATCCTTGTGGTTGAAAATTTATATTAGATTTTATCAGAGAGGCCTAAGTCTAGAAAAATCAATGAAGGTTATCTTTTATGTTGCAGGAACTTGTGGAAATATTGATTTTCATTTTATAGTGAATTTGGAGCATGAGTTGGTAATCACTGCTGAGCTGACTACAATGTTTGCCTACTGTATCTTTTACTGAGTTTTTGCTCAAGTATTTAAGATCGTATATTCCTGTTGATTTTTTTAGTGGGTAGGTTGAAATCAGATGTCCCTTAAACATAAATTTGTACACTCATTGCTATAAAATGTAAGCCTTCCTTTTAGCAAATTATTTGCTGGTGTTGGGTGGTGTTATTTTCTGTATTTAATGTGCTCACAGCAAGCACACAAGTCTTCCAGGTTTTATTTTTCTGCATGAATATAGGTCTCTTGGTATTATCCCTATAACTGCAGGACATTGGATGAAATTCAGAAGTGCTTAGAAATGGAATAACAAAGGAGACAGACAACTTTGGCTCTATCTTTCACTCCCTTATACTAGTAAAATGTCCAGCATTGTGACAGTATGTATGTATATTCAGAGGCAGTTGGTCTGAGCTGGGGGTGTTGCATCCCTGAATCTTTGTCAGTGACAAAGAAAGGGAGAGATTTAGCCCATACTGCAAAAGTGTCCACAAGTGCAGCACTTTGTTCCTTTCCTGTGCTTGCAAAAATGAGCGGCAGCCATCAATTGATGCTGGGGTAGTAGAGTGCTGAACACCACTGGGCTGTGTGGCTAAATCCATTCCTTGGCACTGGTGACCCCAGTCATTAGTATCAAGTCAGCTTGTATCTGCATAAAGCTTTGCCTTGGATTCTGTTTCTTGGCCACACCAAAGTATAACAGGCTTTAGAAGAGTAGAATAGGTTGGTGGGAATTGCTTTTATATAGATAGACAACCCTGTATTCATAGCAGAGGGAAATCATTGATACTATATTGAAAGAAACAGTAGTTTATAAGTTTATCATTCATTGGTGATTGCACTACTTTGAATGGATGAATAAGACAGAAGACCTGGCAAAACGTTTAGCATTGATTGTTTTATACATTTTGGGTAGCTTTACCAAGTCAGTCAGATGTAATTTACAGGCTCTCCTCTAATGGTCACTGTTTTTACTGTCTTTATATATTTTTATAATATGTCATGGATATATTCTGCACCATATTTTGAAAGTCCTTTGAAGGTTGTTTCTGTCTTATATATAGATAAGGGGGTGAGAACACCTCAGTGTCAGCAAATATTTTCATGAAGGTTTTAAAGAAATTCAGTCTAAGTTGTGTTTTCCTAGTGATGAGCTCTGTGTTATTCTTTAAAAAAATAAATAAATGTGTGAATATTAGCATGGCAAGATATGCTCTGCTATGTGACCTTACAGGGAATTAGAATCTGAACATGGAAAGCTGCCTTAACCAAGTCATACCACCGGTCCATCTAAATCACTATGATCTCCACTGACTGGCAGTGGCTTTTGCAGTTTCAGACAACAATCTTTTCCAACCTTATCTGGAGATGCCATGGATTGAATCTGGGACCTTTTGCATGTAAACATGGATGTGCTCTGCCACTGACCTACATCCCTTCCTCTATTTCCCCTGGCTACAGAAATCACATATCTTTATAAAGAAACCCATTCACTATCCTATATTTAAAGGTTAAAACAAGACAAAACATTCAGCAGCATTTCTTTACAAGTCTATAAATTATGGACAGTAGAGCTAATGGCACCAGGAACTATATAATTGGATCGTTAAAGAATTTCCTCCCCAGCCCTTTGACTGGGGAACATAGAACCTGGGGCATTCTATGTGTGGAGCAAGTGTTTCACTACATAAGAACCTAAGAAGAGCCTTAATGGATCAGACTAAGTATCCATGGAGTTCAGCATCCTGTTTACTATTGTGGCCAACAATATGCCTTTGTCCAGAAGCAGGACAGCAACTGGAATTCAGAAGCATACTGCCTCTGATCCAGGATGTAGCGTATATGAGTGGTTGCAATTGATAGCCCTTTCTTCCATGAATATGTCTAATCCCCTAAATAAGCAGCTCAAGGTGCATCACTACACCCTTGCATTGAACCATATTTGTAATTTATTGCCCATTCCTCTAGTTTGGAGAGGATCTTTTGGAGCTGTTCATGATCCCTTTTGGTTTTTATCACCCTGGGCAATTTTATGTCATCAGTAAACTTGGACACACCACTGTTCATCCTAACTCCAGATCATTTATGAACGAGCTAAAAAGCACTGGCCCTAATGTGATGTTCTTGAGGTACCCAACTTGGTATATGTCTACCTGATTAGAAGTATTAATTCATTCCCACTCTGTTTCCTGTTTTTTGATCAGTACCAATCAGTAGGGGTATATCTTCTCTTATCCCATGTCTATGTTTAGTCAGGAACTTTTAGTGAGGGGACCAAAGCTTTCTAAAACTCCAAGTGCCAGGAATGGATCAGCCTTGTCCACATGCTTGCTGACAATCCCATTGAACTCTAAAGGTTAGTGACAAAGAACTTACCTTTGCACTAGCTTTGCTGGTTCTTTTTCAGCAAGATTTGTTCCTAGTGATGCAGGAATTGCAGGAGCTTATCATGGAAACCCCCATAGTAATGCCCCAAGAAGAGTCCATAACTGAAGGCATCTATGTTGATCCAATAGATAGATGTAGATATAAAATGTTTGTCTTGATGCACGCACAAACAACAGTACATATGGCAATACCAGATTCATTAAGACAAACATGACTGCGATGCTATGCATAGTTTCCTGGAAGTAAGCGCCGTTGAAAGCAGGTGCTTATTTCTGACTGCATCTGGTTCAGCTTCTGAGTAAATTGAGCTTTAACAAAAGATCTTCGGTCAGCTTAAATGGAACCTTTAGATTTTAATTAGAAATGCAAACATTGTGGCAAAGAAGTGTTACCATTAAAACTGCTAGTGGGAAGTAGGGACCTAGCGATGGAGGAGAAATTAAAGTAAGTATGCATTTAAAGGCAAACCTGCTTAATTTGCACTTTCTGAAACAGTACACTAACTGAAACACAGACATTCTTCAAAATTTGCTGGGACTTCAAAGCACCTTGCAAAGCTCCTGTTAAAACAAAGTTTTCGCCCATTTCATTTTAGCAAGGGATTCATTGGCATCAAAAACTCTGCTAAAATGGAGGTGTGTGTGTGTGGAAATCATTTTTTTCAGCAGGGGATTCTAATTTATTTATTTGTTAAAGTTATATGTCACCCTTCGTCTGAGGATCACAGTATAAAAAACACAAAAATACAACTTTTGATGCAGCTGATGGGCTTCCCATAAGAATTCCACTAGTGAGTAGGAGTTTAATCTTGCTCAGTTTCACAGGATTCCAGGCAAGGCTGTTCCTGATTCAGGAAGGAGTTTGCATTGGAATTGTCTGCTACAATAAAGCCCCCCCCCTTTATTTGGCTTACTGTGGTTTGGCTTACTCTTATGTGCAAACTGGGTCAATACAAGGATGTGGATGAAATGGATAATGACAGTTAGCGCATTGTTGAATCACTAACTCACACACAAGCGCACACACATTTTCTTATTCTGTTCAGGATGTTTTCAGGAGCACCAGCAACTTCAGAATAACAAAATATGTTGACTGGAAGATTTGGGTGGTCATATATTTTAAAAGAAAATGACTAAATACTGTTTCAAAAATACAGTGGAAAGCCTAAGTAGCGTACTTAGTTACATCCTATATCTGGCAAAATTTGGCAGAAAAGTTGTGTACGTGCTCAATGTGTTGGCCAGGCAATAAGACTATTTTGGAACTACTCCTGGGAAATCAGCCAAAGCTGATAAATAAGCTTGATGTTTGGGAAGCCTCTAGGACTGTCTGATCCAGTGATCATAATATTATTAAACATGAAATGTACTACTAGAGAAAATAATGTGTTTGCTTTTTAAAAACAATCCCTCTATATAGGTTTCAGGAGAGATGTGTACCCAGTATTGAAAATGCAGGCTTTATGGGCAATCAGCTACAGAGAAGTACAAATTGGTTTTTTTATTTTTTTAAAAAAGTGCAGGAATGTTTCATGTATTCTACACACAATCTAATTTTTATTGTTGCTATTTGACATGAGCAAGTAGCCTAGACTCATACTCATTTATTTTTATCTTACAAAGCAAGGTGACATCAATAAAAATTGTCACAGGTGATTTTTTTATGCAATATAAAAAGAAGAAGGGGGTCAGTAGGCCATCATCTGGGGCTGTCCAAACACACCAATTGGGGTGTTTTAATGTATATCACTTACTTTGCAGGTGGAACATTACATCATCATAGGGTATGGGCTGAGACCTGAATGAGCATAGGAGGGGTGAGGGTTTGGAGAAACATTTGTGTGTGGGTAGGAAATCAAGAAGGATTTGAATTCATCTCCAGTTTGGATTAAAATCCAAGCAGAATGGAAGTTGGGGTATGTAATGTTCACCTTGTATTCAAGATGAGCATAGTGAATCCTGAGACCTGGATGCCTGAGCCAGGATATACGAGTCTCTGGACACATCCCTCCAAAAGTTTCCTCTGGATTTGCTGCTGCTCGTGTGTGCAAGCTTTTCCCCAGCATCCTCATGATGTTCTCTTCATCCAAATGGCTGCCCACAATTCCCCCAACATCATTTAGTCTGATAAGGAAAATTAATCCAAATGCAAATTGCTCCCTGCACAATCATGGCTGCACAATATGACATTGCTATGTTAGGTGATTCTTTAGGTGCATGGTGGTTCCTGCAGGCGTTTTCTCTTGCCACCTCCCCCTACATCTTCCTGTTCCTTGTAGCTGCCCAAACAATGTTTGTTTTCCAAGTGTACCTAATTCCAATTGCTGCATGTTCAGGCCACATTTGCAGAACATAAATTAACCTTGTACATTCTTGTTTTATTTTAACACAGGTTTTACACAAGAATGCTTGTGCAAACCCCCCCTCTCTCTGTGTGTGTGTGTGGTGGCACACCAACTCACAATCTCTGCAGAGATTCCAGGGGGTTTCAGGCACTCACCCAGGGTTATTTTTCCAATGGGAGTTCAGACAAGGCAGAGTAGAGGCACTATTGGGTTAGGAATCAGGGGGGAAAGTAATCACTCGACTTTGGCCACTCTTGTGCCAATGTGCACGTGGAAAAATTAGATTTGACTTACCAGATGTGTGATAACAACCCAGTATGCACACAGGCTCAGTGACATCATTAGGTCCAATGTGGATTTGTGTTTACCAAACCTGATGCAACGACCTTGATGTGATCCTAAAATATATCTCCTTGATAGTTTTAGTCAGGAGATAATTAATGCTTTCATATCCTCCTTGTGGGTTTCCAATAGGCGTGCATTGGCCCCTGTGGGAAATGGGATTCTGGACTAGATTGGCTTTTTCCAGCAGGATCATTCCTGGTTTTTAAGAAACTCAGTTCTAATGTGTGAAATAATAACACAGGTGACTATTATCTGAGTTAAGACATTCATTTGCACTTTAAAGAATAATCCATGGTATAGCTGAATATATTGAAAAGCACAATTTTCTCATGTCCTGGGTATTAATAACCACTATAGTCCTCAAGAAAGTGAACTAAGGTTTACTTTGCCCATTAAGGGTTTGTTTCTTGCCTTATAATTCTGGTAAAGAGCCAGCAGGCATCCCATATAGAAAATTCCCACCAATCACAATTCTCTCCGGCTGAGATAGAATAACTAGAGCATAACTACTGAAAAGCAACAGAATTATGAATTTGTAGAGAGGGGAAAGGCGAAGATAAGTGCATGAAAGTCAGCTAACATTGGTACATGGGTGGTTAAGGGAGAGAAAGGGTTAAGCAGATTTTCATTTTAGATAGTTACCGTGGCAACAATCGGTGAGCTCAGGCTGTATCTTTTCTATTTGTGTGAAATGTTTAGATTTACAGAGTAGCTTAACTTATTATATACCTGCCTTGATTGCTGGATAAAGCTTGCTGATTAAAAGCAGAATAAGATACATTTTTATAATAGTACTGAAGAGGAAAAATTCCATAAAACCACTGAGAGTCTTGTCCAGAGTTCTGTTACGCTCTTTGAATACACTTTCTTTTGACAAAATGTAGCTCTAAACCTGAATTTTGTGTGTAAACTTTACAGCTACCCAGTTCAAACATAACTCTAAGGCAAACCATGGCTTAGTAGGAAGATGTGAGTGGGCAGGTTTTCCTGAGAGGAGATTGCAGCCACTGTCCTTTTCCCCTAGTCCTGCTGCTGCTGCACAACCCAAAGTTTAGCATATCATCCAAATCTGAGTCTGTTGTTTGTTCACAGTTTGTGGGGCTTCTTTAAAAAGTCCAGCATCATACATTCACTTGCCTGAGGCAAGTGTCCTGGCCTTGGGCAAGAGCCCTACTTAGTTCCTCATCCTCTCTCTCAGTCAGAGATCCACATCCTGGATTGAATCTGGCAACTATAGTAGCCTACCTGACAGGTCCTTCAGGCACCAGAGGGTTGAAACTGTTTGCTTCATGATGACAAATTATAGGCACCAAAATGACATTGTTCAGCAGAATCTGTAGTGTAGCTGCCTGCTGCTCATGGAAGTTAAAATGAAGCCTACTTGAATTCACACAGTGACTCAGTTCGTACATCATACTAAGACAAACCATGGCTTGCTACAAAAATGTGATTTTCTAGAAAGGAGACTGTGACCACTTTGCAACCTCTTCTACTGTAACTACTGTACTGCTATAAATTGAGCCATACTTTGTCTTAGCATCCAAACCTGAGCTCAGGACTGGCAAAGGAGTGCAGCAGCCACAATATTCTCTCAGAGAACTTGCACACTCATACATATTTCTGTTTCTGAATGCTAGAGAACTCTGAGGAAGAGAGAAAGATAGAGCGCTATTGCACCAGATTTGAGAGAAGTAGGAGGCAGAGTAAGCAAGTTGGTCGTGCTGCTTATTTCCCTTCCAGTGCTCAGGAATACAGCATGAGGTGTCTCTTCTTCCCTGAGTCATGGATCTGACCAAAGGCCTATAGTACAGCATTCCGTTTTCAAAGTAGGCAACCTGATGCCTATGGAAGCCCACAAGCAAGACGTGTGGCATAGCAGTCTCCCATTTGAGACTAGTATTCATAGGTTGGTCAAAGCCTTCATGACTAGTAATCAATGATACAATTAAATGGTTTAATTCCCCTTTCAAGTCATCTAAACTGGTAGCTATCACTACATCTTGTGGTGACAAATTCCATTATGTGATTTTCTCTTCAGCGGCATTAGCTACCCCTCCCAGTTTGGTGTCATTTGCAGATTTGATGAGTGTCCCCTCAATTCCTTCTTCCATTGTTTATAAAGATTTTGAACAGCAACAGGCCCAGTGCCCTGAGGCACCCCACTTGTCACTTTTTTCCAGGATGATGAGGAACCATTCATCTTTGGATTTGGTCAGTCAACCAGTTACAAATCCACCTAACAGTAACCTTGTCCAGTCCACATTTTACCAGCTTCTCTGCAAGAATTTCATGAGGAACTTTTTCAAAAGCCTTACTGAAATCAAGACACACTATGTCCACAGCATTCCCTTGATCCACCAAGCCACACACACCTGGCATGAGTTGTTTTTGAGAAACCCATCGTGGGTCTTAATAATCACAGCATCCTTTTCTAAGTGCTCACAGGCCAACGACTGTTTATCTAGTCTATGACCTTTCCTAGTATCAATGTCAAACGCACCAGTTAGTAGCTACCTGGGTCCCCTTTCTCTTTTTCTTTACCCTTTTTTGAATATGGGGACAACATTTGTCCACCTCCAATCTGCAGGAACCTCACCTGTTCTCTAGCAATTCTCAAAGATTATAGACAGAGGCTCTGAGATTACATCTGCAAGCTCTTTTAGTACTCTTGGGTGCAGCTCATCAAGCCCCAGGGATATGAATTCGTTTAAAGTAGCTAGGTGTTCCCTTACCACTTCTTTTCCTGTCTTGGGCTTCAACCCTTGAAAGCATAAAGCATATGTCTGGGGCATGTCTGGTACTTTTGAGCTGGGATTCTTCAAGTATTTGCTCTTGAAAATGGATTTAAGTTTGGACAGAGAGAAAGAAAAATAAAGAAATAGAATATTAATAGTGAGAATCGGCTTCTCTCTGCAAGCTTATTTTTGCTAGTTTTTAATCTGTGAGATCACCGTCTGATGTTAGCTCTACATAGCAGAAACAGTAACACCGTTGCCTGAGTGCCAAGCTGCCCTCCATGACAATGCAGACCTGCTAGTTCTGTTTCAAGTTCTCTCATATTTGGATGTTATTACAATGCATTGTGCTTTTTAAACAAATGAATCAAAATATGATGGACCTGCAGCTTCTGCTTGACATCCTCTCCGTAGAAAATAGAGGAAGCACGCAATGATGGTCTGTCTAGTTCCACTTCCATAATCCAGGACCCAAAGCAGGAAATTCAATATGACAGGGAACTAAGCATAAATTTTACTTCACAAAAATGAAATCTGATTTACTATGGAAAAGGTGTGTTCACGCTCGAGTTGTATGGCACCGGAAGACTCTTCAGAGCAGGAGGGGCAAGCAACGTGTAACACATCTCAGATCACTTATTCTCTATCCTAGCCAGTTAGATGGTGAAATGGTAGCAGTGGGCAGAAGGAAACCTAGAGGAGAAAGCAGGAAACTTTTTGACATGAAAGGTGAGCCTGTTTTGAATACTTCTGGGAGTTACATGAGATAAAATAAGTTTACCTGCCTCTGAAAAGCCACTGTATTCTGTTTTGGACCTTTGCAAATACTTCTGCAAAATAGGCTTGTACAAAATCAGCCTGTTTTGCAAAAATATTCAGTGTTTGGGTGCTCACATAAATGAATAATGCCTTTAATGTATTATGTGCTAACTTTACTTACATTGGAATGCTTGAAATTTAAATAGAACGCATTTGTGAAGACTGCAAAAGCTATGTACCACATGACAAATAGCTTCAAGCCTCTCCTGGAGGGACTGATACCTGGAGGGCAGTACTCAGTCTGTGTGGCAGGTTCAGGGCTCTCTTGAGCAATTGCTGCCAATTAGTGCCAAGTGATAAGTAGTATTCTTTTTTTGCAGCAGGTAGTGGCTGTAATTCTCCAGGGCTCCAGAGGCTCTATTACAGTAGTAAGGAAAGAAAATAAGTAGTGCAGTTTTCCCACTCTCTCAATGGGTGACCTGATCTTTTTATGTGGTGGCTACCAAGCACTCAAACATTCGCTTTATTGAAGCACATGCATATTGTGGCAAAGGATGTGGGGCAGCCATAAGGAGAAAGATTCCATTCCCCAAGAGTTGCCAAGATGTAGGTAGCAGCTATGTGAAACCAATAACTGGTTCTACAGAAAAGGCAACACTATGGATGCTGTGCTAGAAGGAGACACTTTTGAACGATGGAGTTTTCACCAGTGCCATTTGTACCCCAGATAAAGTCATCCTGGATAACGAAACAGAACACGCATTTATGGCAAGGTGTGATTGCTGGCGTATTTTCCCTAGTGTAGCGGCGTAGAGCCATCCTCCTTACATCGTCACCACTTCATATTACCTGGAGGAGTCTGGGGTGGAGTAGGGCAGCAGCAAGGGCAAAACACACCGGCAAAAGCACTGGCTTGGCTGCCCCACTGCATCCACGCAGTCCCATAACCAGAAAGCTGAAGCAAAGTCAGCGTCCAGTAGGCGATTTTGCCCTTTCACACCAGCCTGGATTTTAACTCCTTTCAGCTGAAACTCTGTGGTAATATAGCAGCTAAAGCTCTGTCCTGTGACATATCAGACGGGCGCTGTCTCTATTGTCTTTAGTGCCTTTTCAGTGAAGATTTTTATTCCAGTCTATATCTGTTTGGGATTTGAAATTGTTTTTATATGTGGTATTACTGTTTATGTTTTTATTGATCTGTCTCTTCAAGATGCTTCATAGGAAATAAAGAAAGCAAGGAAGCAGTGATTCGTAACCAGGGTTCAAGACACCTGATGGGAAGATTGTAATATGGAATTGGGGGTGGGTGCGTGTGACAATCACAATAAAGTACCTTCGGGTTGCAGAACTCAGTTTGCTTTGTCACAGAAACAAGCTATAAATATATTTTAATAGCAAAATACACTTACAGGGGTCTAGCTAGTACTTATTGGGACTTCATTTAAATTATTTGTCCATCTGCAGACATAATTGAAACAGAATCAAGCCTGAACTACCATCTTTCCTATTTTCCAGCATGATTGCAAGGAGATTGGGTGCATCTGATTCTGCTTTTAAACTAACTCTGGCAGGACGCATGATGTGCTCTTTCTGGGGTAGGTTGTCCACCTTTGGTTCTCACCCTGCAGTCAACTCTCACCCATGGCTCCTAGAAGCTGTCACAACAGTGGCCACACCCTGGGAAATGGCTTTGACTGGCTGGATAAACTGGGAAAGAGTGTTAGACATGGATCTGGGAGACCTGGTTTCTAGAGCTTTTCCTCATGAAGTTCACTGAGTGGCCTTGGGCCAAATGCCATTTTACTTTTCAGTTTCTGTATTGGCTTAAGTCAAAGTGATTGTGGGGGTGCTGCATTCACCTTCATTATACACCTTCAGGTGCCAGGCCGTAATGCTCCCCCAGGTCTTGGGCTGATTGACCTCCAATACCCATTTAAATGTGTTGTGGGAGGGGTTTGTTTTTTCTTATTTTTACTATTCTTACTATGTATTTTGTGGACTTTTATTGTAATTTTATGTTGTGAACCACACTGAGATCTGCAGATGAAAAGCAGTATACAAAATTTATTATAATGATTATGATTTCTGCATCTTAACAATATTGTACAGCTGGGTTTTTATGTTTTGTAGACTGCTTACAAGCCATATTGGCATTAAGTGATATATAAATCTAACAACAGCAACAACATGCTGCCTTGTGCTTCAGGTTTGAAAGGGTGTGTATGTGTTCACTTATAGTTCTTATCAACTTCCTTGCATACTGGCAAAGTTTTAAAAATAACATGGAAGCATGCATACTCAAAAGCTAATCTCTGAGTGCATGATACCTGAAAATAATTTAGTAGTCTGTCTTTGTCAGAACACAACCATATTTTAAGGGCTGTTTTAAACAAGATGATTTTGTACTTGGATATGATATAAATGCCATGTGTCATATCTGAACTGTCTATGCATGCATTTTAGCTGTTTCTCCAAAATACATGAAGTAGTGATTAGGGGGAAACAACAGCACCCTAGTATATACAGTCATACCTGGGGTTGTGAATGTGATCCATGCGGGAGGCACGTTCACAACCCACAGCGTTCGCAGCCTGAAGTGCTGTGTCTGTGTGTGCGTGTGACGCAATCCAGTGCTTCTACGCATGTGCGGGCGCCGAAACCCGGAAGCAACCCGTTCCGGTACTTCTGGGTTCGGCGTGGTCCGCAACCTGAAAACGTGCAACCCGCAGCATTCGTAACCCGAGGTATGACTGTATGCATGTTAAAGAGATAAGTGGTTAAAAACACATGTGCAAGGTAACACAAAGAAAGCCTTGCTTTCCATAGTGGCCAACCAGGAGGCTTGTCTGGCGCCTTCATTACATACCTGCAGGTGCCAGGGAAAGAGGTTTCTCTTCAACTAGGCATTGGGCTGATTAACATTCAGTGGCGTTTTAAATGTGTCTGTGAGAGTGGGGTTATTGCTTGGTTTTTGTTTTATTTTGTATTTTGTGTTTTTATGTAGTGAACCTCTCTGTGAACCTCGGATGAAGTGTGGTATAAAAGAGGGATTAACTATAACGACTATTGTGGGAACTGCAGCTCTGTGGTGGGAATGGAGTCTCTGAATATCTCTCAGCACCCTTAACAAACTACAATTCCCAGGATCTTTTGGGGGAAGCAATGGCTGTTTAAAGTGGTATAATACTGGTTTAAACATGTAGGGCAGATGTGGCTTTAGTGTTTTCTTACACGTGAGGAAATGGATCCCTAGAAATGGCCCCCGAATTGTCAGTCGTTTATCAGTCTAGGCTCCAGCTTACAATATTTTTCAAAAGTTTAGATGCTAGTAACTGTTTTTTGGGATAATTTATTTTAAAGTTGTTTTTAGGGGCACAATAAGTCAGTTTTTAAAGTGATTCCTTGGGCCAGTCCCCTTGGGTTTGCATCATCTAAAAAGACTTTTTTATCCTCTTGCCCCAGTATAACCCCCCAACAAATGAATATATAATATTCTCACTTAATTATGTCTGTATTCTAATACACATGTGAGAGAGAAAATAGGATTTTGCCATATTATCATATATTAAATCAGTGTTAAAATGCAGGCATATGCAAACAGCCTTATATTCCATAGCCACACACTTGATACAGTGCATTGGAAGGTCAGGGTATTTAACTGAGTATACTCCCCTTGAGACGCAACAGATTTGCAGATATATAGCCTAATCCAAAGTACACATTCTTTAAGTCTTAGAAGATCAGGCTTGAGCATTAATTCTCTGAGGAACTGCTGCAGGGTTGTGTGGTCCTTTCATCCAAATTCTAATGATTCCTTGGCTGTGTTTAAATGCCATGTTAAACCATAGTTAGTATGGTTAGTATCTATGGTTTAACAGGAGCAGGCAGCTTGCTGGTGCTCCTCCCTTCCTCTCTGTGGCACTGTGCTTGCAACTGGCTTGTTGTGTCGTCCAAACCCAAATTCGCAGTTTCTTTTCCCCAAACCACAATGAGTAAGACCATAACGAACCTTGGCTACTGTTTGTGCCTTGTTTAGAGAGAAACAAACCACAAGCCTTGATTTGTCATATCAGCTAAACCTGAACTCATGGTTTGTTTGTTTGTTTGTTTGTTTGTTTGTGTGAATGAAGCACATCTGGGAGTGAGGGAGGTGCAATGCATTAATTATAAACTATAAGCGTTAACTATGGTTTAAGATGGGACACGGGTGGCGCTGTGGGTTAAACCCCAGAGCCTAGGACTTGCTGATCAGAAGGTCGGCAGTTCGAATCCCCGCGATGGGGTGAGCTCCCGTTGCTCGGTCCCTGCTCCTGCCAACCTAGCAGTTCGAAAGCACGTCAAAGTGCAAGTAGATAAATAGGTACCGCTCCGGCGGGAAGGTAAACGGCGTTTCCGTGCGCTGCTCTGGTCTGCCAGAAGTGGCTTAGTCATGCTGGCCACATGACCCGGAAGCTGTACACCGGCTCCCTCAGCCAATAAAGCGAGATGAGCACTGCAACCCCAGAGTCGGCCATGACTGGACCTAATGGTCAGGGGTCCCTTTACCTTTACCTTTATGGTTTAAGATGATTTGCAAATATCTGTTTTTTAATCAGTTTATATTCTCCCCCTCCCCTCCTTATTTTTAAAAGCCATTTTAAATGGGTTCCTTTCCTCCTCTTCTCCCGCATTTTAAAATCAGGTTGAAATAGATTTCTTTGTTCTCAGATTTTAGATCCATGCAGATGATCATATTACACTAGGAGAAGCTTTCACATTTTGGAACGCTTCAGTCATTTAATTATCTAGCCACATTTTAAGGAGGGGTTTAGGGTGGGTCAACACATGCAGCAGAATGTGGTGGGGATCGGATGCTAGAATGGACTGTGTCACTTCCAACTGCAGGTTGCATATGCAGCTCTGCCATGCTGTGTACTACATGGGCATGTAAGAAACTCCCTGCAAGGAGAAAACTTTTTATTGGATTGTGATATTTACTGAGTTTTATTGTTACGCTAGGAGCTACCAACTCTGTTATATTTCTTGCCTCAAAAAACCCCACCCCACCAAAAAACCCATGTCTTCCTTTACACCTCAGCCAACTCCCCATCCCCTACACAGCTCCTTCATCCCTCTCCTAACTGTTGCCCTCACCCCTACCTTCCTTCTACCTCCCCCATCCCACTTCCTTTCCGAACCCAGTAGAGCTCAAGCCAAATTCCTCCATCCCCTCACAGCTCACCCCAGTCCCAAGATCTCACTTCTCCTGCCTCTCACAGAGAAGATTGTCACCACTAACATAAGGAAGTATGCATTTTGAAATTCCTTCTGTTGAAAGCAGCAGTGGATGAAGGAGAGAATTACTTTCCCCCCTATATAGCAGTAGCAGGGGCGGCCTCAACAAAGTGTATGTGACCAGGTCTCAAGCACACATGAGATACAAGTAGGTAATAGCATGTGCAGTTAAAATGCTCATCTGTATCCATCCATAGTCAGTAGCAGTTCCCATAGTTAGTAGTAGCTTTCCTAGCTTTGATGCTAGAAAAATGCAACCTGTGCTGATGATAGAAGTAGTGCGACTCATGCAATACGTTGGCGATTAATATACACAGAATAATAAATTATACATTCTTTATCAACCTTCTGAGAAAAATACAAAACATTAAACAAAGCCACAGAGACTTGCGAACTACCCAACCTAAGATGAACTTATAATGCCTCGTTTCAATAGATTTTTCAAGTGCTTAACTCAGTCTTTTAGATAAGTTCATTAAGATACCAACGAAAGGTAAGTAAAGGTAGATAGATGTTAATGAAGTTGTAGACGACAGGGTGCCAGTGTTTTGCATCTGTTTCACCCTGGCAGTCCAAGTAATCAAGAGGCCACTGTTTGCCCCCGATGGGGCCCTTTTACTGGGGCTTGCAGGTAGCACACTCCCAAAATAGTTTTCTAGGCTTCTTCAGTGGTCTAATCTCAAAGTCTTGATACGTATATTGATATTCAGTCTTATAGAGAATACTCTTTCCACCAGCTTCATTAACATCTATCTACAACTCCACTGGCATCTCTCGGTATTGTGAATAACACCGAACTTACCTTTCGTTGGTATCTTCATGAACTTAGCTAAAAGACTGAGTTAAGCATTTGAAAAATCTAATGAAACCAGACATTATAAGTTCATCTTAGGTTGGGTAGTTCGCAAGTCTCTGTGGCTTTGTTTAATGTTTTGTATTTTTCCTAGCTTTGATGGCTAAGTTCATGCTTCATCTTGGCCCAAATACTTGGAGATGATCAGGTTATTGGTACAAGGGCAAAATAGATAGGGAATAAGGCAGCCCTTGGTATGGAGCAGGGAGTTGAGTGGGGTACTGGAAATCCTCATTGCCTGGTTTCTTAGCTTTCCTCGAACATCTAACATATTGCTGAATTTCTCCAGTGTTGCAAGAGCTGAAATATACAGCATGTAATAAGCATTTAAATAAAAAGCAGAGATTCTTGAGATGTATATTTCTGTACAGATCCTGATTTTGCACTTCCATTGGCACTTCCATTTTGTACTTCCATAATATGGACTGCACAAAAACTCATGTGCATGCTGTCTTGCCCTTTGTTTGCATTAAAAGCATGGTTGAAAGCCACAGCCACTGGCGAGCTTTTGGAATTCTTAACATGTAAAACTATGTAGATTTGCAATTATAGTAGTACAATTTGAATATATATGTTCATCTCCCTCCTTCCCTATCACTTTCCCTCTCTCTCTCTGAATTGCCTTTGTTATAAGCTTACGGATGTCTGTCAAGTGCAGAAACGACATGTCGCTTGTCAAGTGATCATCTCCTGGGGTAAACAGTTGGGCTTCTCTACTTGCAGGAAATCCCAGCTGTCATGTGGGATTCCATCTGTGAATATTCATTTTTATTTTCCGTTCAGTGCCTCACTCCCTACCCCCACCCCCTGGTAGTTTGGCAGCAAACTATTAAAGTATTACACATTCTCATGTGCTTTGTAGTAAATTATATTATTATTATTATTAACTTTAAAAATATATCCTCTTTTCAGACTACAGCCAAATGCAGGATCTTATGGTGGCTTCCCCTGGATCAGATGACAGGGATAGGGGGAAAGAAAAGAATGCAGGAGAGGAAGGGGGGGTGCAGTGAGAAACAGAAGTCCAAAGGAAGAGGTTCTTGAAAATAGGAATTTATTATATTAAGATTGCACACATATTTAAACCACACACTTCCTCAAGGGCAACAAGTATTCAGGTGTGTTATTCTCTCCTATGCTGGAGTAAGCAAGACAGTCTCTATTCTTGCTTTTATGTTGTTTATAGGGTTGATTTCCTTGTGATGGCAGCTATTTGGATGCAGTTTAAAATATGTACGTCTGTGCTGAGTTCCACTTTTAACCAGGTTGTCTTGTTTTCCAAAAGCAGGACTGGGCAGCCTGTCCCCTTAAGGGTTGTGTGGGACCCTCGGCCTAATTTTATGTTGGTGGCAAGGAGAGAAAAATGGGGAGATAGGGGTGGGAGG
This sequence comes from Podarcis filfolensis, assembly GCF_964270895.1. NCBI lineage: Eukaryota > Metazoa > Chordata > Lepidosauria > Squamata > Lacertidae > Podarcis > Podarcis filfolensis. The sequence goes on from NC_139603.1 coordinate 70,227,482, forward strand.
GAGAGGGAGAGACAAGAGACGAGAGAGAACACACAAGAAAAGGCAGTGGCAGAAAGATATAGAAAATGTAATCTCCCCACCTACCTCTGGCCCCACTCACCTTGGTTTGTAGCACCCAACAGATTACCCCTGGGGGAATGTGGCTCTTGACAGGCAAAAAGTTTCCCACCTCTGTCCTAAACCATACTTTACACTAAGCACACTTTATCTGGCTATGACTATAATGACGAAGTGCAGTTAGCTGAAAATTGAATGAAACCTTTTGATTCTCACAGCCATGTCGCCCAGGTTCATTCTTGTGCTAAACTATTCTTTATGTTACATCCAGAAGCAGTAGCGATGTTTGTGCTATGCCTCCTGTTTACTTCAGCTGCTGTAGGAATCTAAAATATCAAGCAATTTGAAACTACTGGGTAGAAGACTAGATACATTATGTCTATAATACAGTTCTTCCTTGAATGCATTTTGTGGGGAACACTTTCAAAAAGCTTCACTTTTGACACATACTTTTTTTTTAAGAGAGAGAGAAAGGAAACAAATAATAGCCTTTCCTTTTCCTGACTTTGTAACATTTTAAGGTGTCAAGTTATTTTTGGCATGTACCTTCTTTTTGGATCAGTGCTTATTCACCCGATATAGTAGTGTAGACTGCAGAATGCCCCCTTGCGTGTTTTTAAACTTCCCTATGCAGAGGAAATTAGCATATCAGGGAGAAGAGTCCAGCTTAGTCTTCTTTGTGACATGCTATTTTTCATATGCAGAGATTTATTATTTTGTTAAAGGCACATTCAGACATTCAACCTCTCCAGCTTGTGGAACTGTACAATCCCGGAACATGTTTATTGCTTGATTATACTGAATGTGTAACTGCTCAGATTTTAATCTGTCCTTGGAAGATGTAAACCACTGATTTTATAAATGTTTCTAAGCAATGCTATCTAAGATTACTGAATTATTAGGGATTCCTCTTAGGCTGGTAAAAAAAAATATTCAGGCATTTTATTGGCTATTTTTGCCTCCATTAACCTCCTGACTTCTGTATAAACAGTACTTGAGGGTTACCTCACTTGTTTGTCCAGTTACTTGAAAGGTTAGCAAAAAGTGGATATCTGCTCAACCTCTCTTATCCTCATTAGCAGATTCTAATTGTTCCCAAAGAGATCAACTTTTGCCCTTGTTTGCCCTTGTCAAATTGGACTCGTTGTGATTTTTACAAAAGGAGGCTTGAAACTGAAATAGCACACTCAGTTGAAAAATATTTAAGGGAATGTTGTATAGAGCTACTAATAAATATTTATGTTACATGATGCACCACCAATTCTGAATCACAGGGTTTGGGTACTATAGATGAAAATTCAGAAACGGTGTGCCTTGTTTGTTTTCCCTTGTGTGTATTTATTTCAGTTTCTATCTTTCCTCACCCCTGGGGCCTGGAAACAGTAATAATAATTTAACAAGGTACAGTATAATCAGTAGAATGAAACTTCAAATTAATGCAATATTATATTAAAATATCTAAATCATAGATTTAGAATTGTTGGAAAGAACCCTGAGGATCATCTAGTCCATCCTGCAGGAATGTGCAGGAATGTGCAGCAGTCCCATACAGTGATCGAACCTGCAACCTTGGTGTTATCAACCCCATGCTCTAACCAACTGAACTATCCAGACCCTATATATTTGAACACTTCCCATTAAAAGCCTCTTTCACAACTGGAAACTCTTCACTCTTTTGTGGAAAATGTACTCGTTTCTGATTTTGACAAACCTTTAGCTCTTTCCAACATAATAATTATGCTTAAATATAACCCTTTTTGGCCTTGTCCGTTTGGGCCTTCAAAGCTGTTTACAACAAAATTACATTTTAGAATGCATCAGAAGATTATACTTGATGCAAACAATGGACCGGTTTACATGTAGCAATAAGCCATGGCTTAAGTGTTAAGTGTGGTCTTTCTGAACATCAAACTTCAGCCCGGAATACTATGTGTTGTTTGCTAGCAACAAACCACTAGGTGAAGCAATGGTTTGTTGTTGGCTTATGAACCACGGCTTGTTTTAACTATGTTTTGGTGTTAGGTTCAAACCTAGCAGCCTTGGTTAACCATGGTGTGTTTCATCACCCCATCCCAAGCTACTAAGGCATTAGCAGCCAGAAAACAAACCAAGCTTTGGCAAAACAAGCTGTGGTTTGTTTGCCCATTTGTGAGGTAAAACATAGCTTATGTGTGAATGCATTTGGATTGGTTTCCATATGTATGACCAAATCACAAGAATCTATGTTAGATTTTGAAGGAATGATAGGAATACCAATAAGTTAAATACAGGTAATGTTCAAGTATATGCATGCCATAAAGTAGGCCAGGACGAAATGCAACAGGCCCCAAATATTAACTGACTATTGCTAATATTGCAATGGTATTCTTATTTGAAGAGATGGATATACTAGTACTGTTGCTTTGTTTGAAAATCAGAGCTAGTAATAAGGAAAGCAGATTACTGTGATACCTTCCTAGCACACTCGTATGCTGACTCTCTAACATTTTGTTGGCTTTGGAGATATATATTACCCACTTATTTTTGAGTAAAAAAATTGAGATGTTTAATATGCATATGTGTGTGTGTGTATATATGTGTGTGTGTGTATGTGTGTATATATATATATATATATATATATATATATATATGAGAGCATAAGCTGTCTATGTTAGGTTGTCTATGCTCTTGATTCCTCTTTTGAAAGAACAAATCATAACATAAAGATAAATCCAGCAGCAAATGTCACCATGTGTGTTGGCAATGACCAGCTAACCTTTACCACAATAAGATGAAAGAATAGCCCATACTCCCATGATGTTTTAACATTAGTCCTCAAACTTTTTATTTCCCAACAGCCCAAATAACAGACAGCTCTGCTACATATACTGAAAGTGAGTTCAGGTTAGTTTGGTACAAGTGGTACAGATAGGTGCTCTGATCTGAGTTGGACAGGAAAATGCAAGTGCAACTAGGTGCTGCGGAAGGACTTAAGAACTGTTCTGCTGGGTCAGACCAAAGGCCCATCTAGTTTAGCATCCTGTTTTCACAGTGGACAACCAGATGGCTGTAGGAAACCTACAAGCAGGACCTGAGCACAGGACCATTGATTCACAACATCTAAAGCCTTAAATGACTTGAGACCTGGGTAACTTCTGAACTGCCTTCATAGGCAAGTCCCTCTAAATATGCTTTGTTTGGCATCTGATTCTTTGCTCCACATTTCTCAGCCAACAGTGGTGTGGTGGCCAGTGACAAGGAGCAGAGCCTTCTCCATTGTGGCACCTACACTGGGAATCCATGTGTGATTGTATGTGGACAGAGCAATCCTAGGTATAGGAAGCTGGTGGAATGTATACCACCTTAAATTAAGCTGGTGTAAGTTACCACATTCCAAACTCTATTCAGGTGAGCTGCCTGAGCCTGGCAGAGGGAAAACAAGCCTTTATGTTTGACATAAGCCACACTTTTTCTCCAGTGTAATTTCTGCTGGGTTGCTAGGTCACGTGACTGAGCTGAAAGAGGTTTGTAATAGCTGGAAGCCTTTCCTTCTCCTGCCACACCTCAGGAACATTGTTTTTGGGGGAGTTACAGCAGCATAAGCCTTTACAGTACTACTGGCTGAGCCAGGGTGAAGGACTTATGCGAGCTCATCCCCAGCTATGCTGTGACAGCCCAAGATCCGCCTATTGCAAAGTTATTCACCCTGGTGGATCTTGGGTTAGGACTGCACTGTTAGTTAGAATCTGGTGGTTTAGGAAGGCTGGTCCTTTTCTCTTATCCTTCGTTTTGTCATGCATTTATTTAAAAGCATTAATAAACCACTTAATATTTGAAAAATATATTACGTGGTGTACAACCTAAAAACAATACAGCAGTGGCAAAAAAGCATATAAGACAAATAAAAACTGGAATACAGGGAATCCAACCAAAGAAAAACACGGTCCAATTTTAGGTACCGTAAAAAACCTAGGCAAAATGATTTCCTCTTGTTGTGTCCTTTTATTAATTTGCAGCTTTATAAATGCCTGCTTTGTTTGTTTAACTTATTTTTGAGCTTGTTCTGTTGATTGCAGTTTTCCTATGATTGCTGTTTTATATGTTACAGACATATATGACCATTTTAGAGCACAATCCTAACCCTCTGATGTTGATGGCTGGTGTTTGTGTAGAGGTTGTATTCAATGCTAGTCCTACTCAGATCAGACCCATAGAAATAACCAGAACTAACTCATTTCCATTAATTTGGATAGGTCTACTCTGAATAGAATCAGCATTGGCTACAACCCCTGGTGTATCTCTGCTGACCTCCACTGATGGAGACGAGGTCCCCTGGTGGGGGGCGGGGGGCTCCATTGTGACAGAGGCAGCAGCCTCCAGCTGGTGGCAACAGACATAAAGCTTGATCAGAAGCAGCATGGATCCCTCACAGTTGTTGCAGTGAGAAGGAAGAAAGAGACACCACGACAACTTCTGGCAAGCTGGCAGGACTTAGAATGTGGTGGTGGATTAGCTGCATTGCTCATCCCTAGCCCCACATAGAACTGAACTTGTCACCTTGAAATCTTTTTTAAATAGGTGGATATAAAATAAATGAATGAAAGAAATAAATTTAAATGGAATAGAAAAAGTGATTTCTTCCTTGTAGAAGATGAGAGGAGTGGAGGAAGCTAATGATTTCAAGACCCGTTCATGTAACGCTAAACCATAGTTTAGTGTTCCATCTATGGGCAACCTGTGCATGGGGTGTGATGCAGTCCAACTAGAGCTGCTCAGTGTGGTTTTTAGGTTTTCAGTTCCTTTCCATGGTGGTTGGACAAGCCTCTTGAAAACAGCATAGGTGAAACATTGCCATTGCTGCTCTATCACAATGGTGCCATATAACACTATATATATTAATTTTAATAAATAATAATTAAATGATAGAACATTACACTGCTACAACATTTGAATTGCTTGGTTTGTAGAATAGTAGTGTCAGCCCACATATCTTGAGCCTGTCTTTTCCAGCATAATGTTAGGGCATTGTGGTGGTCACTGTGACTCATTTTCCAACCTATTAATGAACCCACAGGATTTGGCTTTAAATCTATGCTTCCAACTTCTGAGTCAGTCATGGCAACAGAATTTCTCTTACAAAGGTTTGGAGCTGCTGGAAAATGATCTTATCCAGATTTTTTTTTTGGCGGAGGGGGGTGGGGGTGGGGAGAAAACCTAGTGGTGTATTACCTTGAGACCCTTTTCATTGTACTCTGTATTCTGAGTCATAGTTTCATGATGTTTGATATACAGAACAAGGACTGGTGAATGATAAATGTCTAACCGGCATTTCACTACCAGCCTATGTTGATAAGGCTTACTAAATTCCAGATCAGTTCCTTCCTTAACAGAGAGACGGAGTGCCAATAATCTGAACTTTTCTACCCTAACACACAAAATGCGTTTCGTAATAAAATGTGTCACTTTGCCTTTGTAAAGAAGGGTGGGTATCATGCCTCCCCCCCCCCCAAAAAAAACTCCTTTTGGGCTTCATTCAAATGAATTCTGGCTGCTGCTTTTAGATTTCTTCTAAGAGATCATGCATGTGGAATCATTAGCATTATTATTTCAACAGTAGTAGAGCAGCACATCAGCAGTCAGTAAGGGGGGAGGAGGGGGAAAATTACATTATCCATTCAGAATAATTTCCCACTATAATATAAATGTTACCCAGGACAGAGCTTTGAAATGGATACTGATTCTTTAAATTCTTTCCTGTCTGTTTCAGGAAATAGTAAGATCTTGTTGATAATGAAGTACAATGTGTCTAAAGTTCACTTCTAAACACTTGGCTCTTTTCTGTGAAAGTCATCTGCATTCCCTTTATAATTCTAAGCCACCAGAGATATGCCTAATCTTGGAGATCTGATCCAGCGCTATCATTCAGAAAAATCCTTGATAATAATTCCGCCATTCAGATCTATGAAAGCACTAAAGCTTTGTAGCTTGTGTCGTCTTCTGCTTCTTCTTTCTTTTGCTTTTTTTTTTTAAAGTCCCGAGGCTGGGGAATAAGGCCTTGGCTTATGGGTTTGGAGATTTAGTTGTTTGCAAATAAAATGATTATTATTATTATTATTCAAGTTCTTAATCAATGCAAGCAAATGGCATCTGTTTGTTATCATCCTTTCTCCAGAAGACAAAGGCTCCAGTCCCTATGGTGCTGACTGCTGGCCCCAAGTGGCTGCTGGATGTGACTTGGCAAGGAGTGGAAGACAACAAAAACAACTGCATTGTGTACAGCAAAGGTAAACACAAGCTGATTTTCCCTTCCGCTTTCTTTGCAAGGAATTAAAGCAGTGCTGATGAAACGTGCCTGTTGCATAACAGGTGGCAAATGCAGGTTACAAAGGCGGGCCTGTGGTTCTCCTTTCTCTTCTTCTGATCTAAGAAGCATTATTCCATTTTTTTACCTGAAAAAATAGTTTTTCTCCATTATGCATTAAATGAGTGTGAAGCAGAGGCATACGATTACCACTTAAGATTCAAACAGATAAAGCACTTAAGGAAAAAAAGCAAAGAGCTTTGATGCATTGTATTATATAAAATGTTGATGCCATTGTAAGCTATTGCCCAATTTACCTGCCATTTAAGCCACTGTCCAAAGTATGTACTAGGCTTTACAGACTTGTAGGAATGTAGCATCTCTCTTATTCCCCCACCCCTTAGTTTCTTGCTGCATTGTATCACAAGCCTCTTTTGAAGTTTCTTTGAGCTTTGAAAGTTCATTAAGTAGTTCATTAACCTGCAGTTCTAACCTGATTTAAATCCAAAATGTTGTGCTCGTACCCCCTACCTCGTGACAAGTGTGTGAACCTTGACTTTTTTGAAAATGTTGTTGAAAAATAGCATTATTTTCTGAAAGATATTTGTAAGAAATTTTATTGTTGTCATTATTTTGGAACCTTGACAGTGATTAAGTATTGAAGGCAGCTAGATTTGGCTCATGGTGTGTAAACAAACAAAAAAGTTCTTTGCTCATTAACGACATCATGATGCTATTTAAAATGCATGGCAATTACTACTTTCCAACTTTCCACTGTAGTGATTCCCAAAATGATACGCTAGGATCCACAGTGGTCACAAGAGTATTGTGTGTGGGTTACCATGTGGCCAGAGATTATAGCTGCAATCCTGCATACCAGTAGGTTGCTGAAATCCCATTAACTGCACAGGACTGAAGTCATTGTGTCATAAAGGTAAAGGTAAAAGGACCCCTGACTGTTAGGTCTACTCGCGGACGACTCTGGGGTTTCGGCGCTCATCTCGCTTTACTGGCTAATACGGTGCAATAGGCAGGCATCTGAACTCTCAAGCTAGGACTTTGGTTCACAGGAGGATTTAGAGCAAAACTTATGTTCTGTACAGATAAAAGTATAGAACCTGTATAGATAAAAGTTTGGTCACCACTCCTTATTAGATTGAACATCACCTCAGCTCCTATCAGTGTTCCCTTGATCAATAGCTAGAGGCCTGAGCTTTTTTTTAAAAAAGGTACAAAATTAAACCTGCAATGCTGAATTGGTACTAAAGATCTATGATACCTGACTGCTCAGTCAAGAAATTGTGAATACAGCTGCTGTGCCCCATTAGCATAGTCAATGTTGTATTTATCCCTCCTCCATTTAGTCTTTCCAACTAAGCTCAGGTTTCAAATTCTATAAATCCCCAGTCTCACTGCTTTGTGATTGCTTCAGAAATTGCACAGTTCTACAGCAATTTATTTTAGGTCTTTTTTATTCCTTACCAAACAGACCCACTGAGATGAAAGATTTGTTTGCTGCGACAACCTAGTGACCATTTTGCATACAACCAGCAAGGCAAATAAGCACCCATATCACTATATTAACATACAAAACACTAATCATAACATCAAAGGCTACTAAAACTTACTAGAAACAATTACAACTTGTTCCTATAATCATTGCAATTTGTACACTTATAAGAGGATTGCCTTTAAACTGCTACAAGCCTTTGAAAATTGAAACACTGAAAACAGAGAATTTGCATGTTTAAAAATGAGTAGTTGCACACTAAGGTCTTATGCATTCTTCCTTTTATAATTACAAAACACCAATAAATTAATTTTGTAACCTGAAAATACCTGATTTAGTTAAGGAAAAACCTTGAGCCAAAAAGGGAATGAATCTGCATCATTTTAAAGTGTAGTGTGACTCATTGCTCTAGCAGCAGAAAACAGCACAGTATTTTGATGTTTGCGTACAGTAACATTTTTCATATGCGTGAGAAATTGCAATTTATTTTGAAAGGTATTAAGGACTGTTTATATGGAAACTTTGCAGCAGTTATCCAAAGTACAACTTCAGCCTAGAGATACATCAGGAACAGAAATCCAGGATGTTCATAGTGGAAAGTTTTCTCTGACAGTCTCTTACACTTCTTTTTTATTCTTATAGACTTCTTAAATGTTTCTTTCCACCCCCACCTCACACCTTCTTGTATTCTCTCAGTTTTCTGGAAGGTGCAATGCCTGAGCTATGGGGAAGATCTGTAAGGGCTGATCCTGCTACAGAACTACTTGTTTAAATTCAGATCCGATAGTAACATTTTCTTGAAGAGGAGCCAATTTGCATCATTGTGAATGTATGCTGAAATGTGGCAGTTTAGCCCAAAAGCAGATGAGGTGGTAAAATTGTTCCCGGACTGTACCACTTTAGACTGAAGATTGTGCTTTGTGTTGTTAAATGATGGACATAAAAATAACCTTTATTCACATGTAGGAAAGCAAACTATTTTAGACCTCTCTATCCTAACATCTAATTTACTGTATGCAGATTGCTTTTAATATGGAGAAGGGTGTGTTCTGACGTGATAAAATCATGTACTACATATAAGGTTGAATTATTCAAGGAAATTCTATGGTTTCAGTGCATGTCTAGGGACTCATTTTCCATCAAGACACAATTTCTCCATGCTATCAAAATTCCTTGGGGATGTCAGCTAGTATTGGCATACTAACATATTAGTATATATTGAAAAACAGGATTCTGGGGTTCACATAGACAGAAATTCACTACCATAGGATATGATGATGGACATTACTTTACATGGTTTTAGGAAGGGATTGGACAAATCCATGAGGGGTTACACTTGTTATTGGTTATTGGTCATGAACCAGGAGGTTGCATAAAACAGGGAGAGTTATTGCCTACATATTTATGGATTATTTAAAATACTTCCAGGCTACCCAGCCTTCAGTAGGTTCCAGGGCAGGATGCATAAAACATAAAGTCAGAAATTCCTAGTAGATCCTGGCTGGTCACTGTGGGAAACAGTATACTGTACTAGATTAGATGGAACTTTGGTTCACACCACATGCTGTCGAATCCACATTTTCACACACTCTCAGCCCCAGACATGGTGTGTTCCACAGGAAAGTGTTGACCTGCTGCAGCTTCCCTTACCTGGGTTGCCTGCCGGCCCCTGTGAGACACCAATGGCAGGTTCTGGTGAATCATAAGTGAATCAGCTGAAGGATTTTTGCCACCTCAGGATGCATGCTTCCTGTACTCCAGTGACATTTCATCTGCTATGTTCAGATGGTTTATTCTAGGTGTTGAAGGAAAAATAACAGTTGCAATAACTTCATCATTTTTTCCAACACAGTCTTTCTTTTTAATTTTTTAAGTTAGTTTCATGTGCCCAGTTTGGGCAAGTACCGGCACAATTGCTTATCACATGCCTCGAAATTTACACAAAATAATATATCTTATTGGGGCTGTAACAGCTCCAAGATGACATAACATATTTGTTTTCCCAGTTGAAAAAAATGTAACTCCTTACTTTTCATAAAATGATCTTATCTATATTAAAAGATTGGTGTGCAAATCATTGACTGAGTACTTTTGTGAAAATAGTTGTCAGTTCAAAATGAAATAATCCTACTAGGCACTGCTACAAATGGGAACGTCAATGAAGGTTATGTGTGCATTGGATTTGTCCTGAATTTCTCTTAGGAAAGGTTTCCCCCCCCCCTAAATTCTTAGTTGCTATTGGATAAATACCTTCAGCTGTTAGAATGTACTGCATTGATAGAGTAGCCAAAAGGCGCAGGGGACTGGATAAGCTAGAATGTATAATGTATATTGACCCTCAGTGGGTGTTTTAGCTGATCTCTGCCCCTTTGAAAACCTTTCAGTAATATTTGCTTGGTGTTCGATAGCATGGCATGTGAAGATATAGGCTCCTTTAGCCTGTCTTTATGCTGATGAAAGCATATTATTTCACTCTCCTGATGGTTAGTGATAGCTTAAGCAACTTGGATCCTTTTTTTCTGTGCATCTGTTTAAACCAATACTGAAGCATCATGGATAAGCAAATTTGGAAAGGGCCATATGATGATATTTGCTGTTCTCCCTTTTGGTTATCCATTATGGTTATTCATTGTGCTAACTACAACTTTAGCTGTGGTCAGAGCTAACCACAGTTTTTGCTTAATGCAGGACCTAAAAGCAGGTCCAAAATGTGGTTTCAGGCCTTGGAACCATGGTTAGCCCTAACTATGGATAGCATCATGGTTGTTTTTACAGCTAACTGTAGCTAGGCACTGTGAGGGAGATTTGTATTCTGGAAGAGATGGAAAGGGCAATAGGACATGTGGTCTTGTGACCCACTCCTGGCTTGCTTAACTGTGGTTAAGCAAATTGGCAGCATCATATATGAATTAGCTCTTTGGTGTTAGTTTGTTGTGGTTGAATTAGCCTGTTGTGGCTGCAGAAATATATAGAAACAATAAAATAACTAGAATATAAGTGTGATAAAATATATTTGGATAGCTGTATTTTACTACCAGGAGAAAGATAGAGCTATGCAGTGCTTCTTCATTTGATGGAGTGTAGCACTAAGGTACCTACCGGTCTTGGATTGGGAGTGATCTAAACAGAGAAGTGATGGTGGCAGAATTGGACAGGACACATACTTGTCAGCTAGCTGCTCACTTGAGTGCAGTATATACTCAGACCAAGAAAATGGCAAATTGAATAGCTGCTATTAAACAAAATCTGAGCTGTTAATTACTCTTAGATTAAGAGTGCAATTGATTAAGAGTGCAAGGCAGGCCTTAAATGAAGGGGAAAAGAAACTAGTTACCGAACAAAACTGTGCACATTGAAATGAATCTGTGGGTAAGCACACGTTACGTGTATCTTACCTAAATCGTGGGTGTGGGTGTGAATATATATATATATGTTGGTATTGGCAAGAGAGGGGGCCTATAAAAATATTTAGCAGTGGGAATTATAAAATCATAAGGCGATTAAGTTAGCTAGTTGTGAAATTCTAATATTGCTTTTTAAATGACTTCAGGATATAGGAGGTGCTAAGGTTATTATCTGTTATCAGGAATACAGCAGAATTGTACGACTGGATAATAACTAAACAACTGACACAATGTAAAATTACATTATCAGTGTGTTAAAACAAAATTGCGCCCTAAAGGAGTCTACATGCCAGCTCAGAGCTGCAGTGTAATTATGCTTAACTCTGATAATTAAAATACAACGGAGATCAACAGAATCATTTTCATTAAGAAAATTATTAATGATGGTGGTATAACAGTAATTGATTGCAGAGCACCACAGGATAACTCCATGCAGTAAAAACCAACATGTTTAATATATGTCTGAGACCATTGCAGTGTGGTGCGTAAGGCTGAGGATGTTTGAAATTAAGATAGAACTGGTGAGATAAACTTGCATTCAAAACTAAAGATCATAAAATGGCTGCTTTTAAAACTATTTTAAAAAAATTAAAATCCCAGTTTTAAAAAACCAAAACAAAACAGGAGTGACTACCCTGTGAACTATAAAAAAACAAATAAATAGCTGTTTGCTGCATCAATTACACAGCCGAAGTAGGCAGCACAAATATTTCTCAAGCCTTCTGTCATTTCTTTTTATGTTCCACATTGGTTGTTTTTACACTTATGATCATGATTTACTGATATTATTTTATTTTCTATCTGGCCTCACCAAGTAGTTTATGTCCTTAGTTATTATTGAGATGATGCAGAAGAAAGCATTTGCGCTTCTCCCACTCCTTTTCAATGCATGCTTAATGAAATGTGAGTGGATAATTCTATATAAATAATAATTGATAATTGGCTCAGGAGTAGCAATTTACGTTTGGCCTCACATGCTTTAGAAAGGTGCTTAAATCTTCTCCACCGGAAACCTGCTATCTATGCATGCTTCAGCTTTTTAAGCACAAACTTCAATATTTGTTTGGAATGGGGGGATACTCTTTTCTACCCTTCTTCTTCTTCCTCTTCTTTTTGTTTAATAATAAAAGTAATAATAATAAAAATAACGTCGTTTAACTTGTAAGCAGTGTTTTGTTTTTATTATTGCGCAATGCTTACAGTACAGGTGAGTGCTATATAAACAGGTAAAGGTGAAAAGGTAAAGGACCCCTGGATTGTTAAGTCCAGTCAAAGGCGACTATGAGGTGTGGCACTCATCTCGCTTTCAGGCTGAGGGAGCCGGCATTTGTCCACAGACTGTTTTCCAGGTCATGTGGCCAGCATGACTAAACCGCTTCTGGTGCAACGGGACACCGTGACGAGTGCCAGAGTGCACGGAAATGCCGTTTACCTTCCTGACGCAGCGGGATGATTGTAATACCACCTTCCTGACCTGGTGGTGCTATTTTCTGGAGATACCCCTTCTCTCTGAAGTGCCAGTAGGTCCAGCCCAAGACATTCTGGCATCTGAGACGAACCACAAAATGCTCCTCCCTGCCACAAATGAAGAAGAGGGAATGAAGCTCTACATTAGGAACTGGGTTGCGGGAAGTGGACATTTCTATCAGGAGCAGGAGGCATGCAGAGATTTACATGTGATGCATTTCTTGGAGGTTGGATCTGCTGCCTCTGTGGATCCTGACGCCCAGGATGGTTGCCTCACCTTGCCTTATGGGAGGGCCAGCTCTGACTGCTAGCATCTGGTATGTGTGTTTGGCGGGAACTTGAGAAACAATTCTGTACCTTGTCTTTAGAAAATCCTTTTTATTTAAATAGGTGTCTAGCTTGTTGGACAGATTCATTTTTCTAACTCTGCTTTTCCATATTTTAATTATATTAATTATATATTAAATTTAATTTGAACTGGCTGCTGTTTGTTATCTAGGGACACGGGTGGCGCTGTGGTCTGAACCACTGAGCTTCTTGGGCTTGCCAATCGGAAGGTTGGCAGTTCAAATACCTGCAACGGAGTGAGCTCCTGTTGCTCTGTCCCAGCTCCTGCTAACCTAGCAGTTCGAAAGCACGCCAGTGCAAATAGATAAATAGGTACCACTGTAGCAGGAAGGTAAATAGCGTTTCCATGTGCTCTGGCTTCTGTCACGGTGTTCCGTTGCACCAGAAGCAGTTTAGTCATGCTGGCCACAGGACACGGAAAGCTGCCTGTGGACAAACACCGGCTCCCTCAGCCTGAAAGCAAGATGAGCGCTGCAACCCCATAGTTGCCTTTGACTGGACTTAACCATCCAGGGGTCCTTTACCTTTTTAAACCTTTATTTGTTATCTATTTCAAACTGGTTTTTAGATTACCTTATTGTGTTTTTGTTTATTTGTTCATGTGGAGTGGGCATTTTTATTGTGAAAATTTCCTTAATAATAACAATAATAGTTATTGTATTTGACAAACGCTCTTCTAGCTGAGTGACCCAAGGTGATTTACCTTTTACTGTTTTTAGCCACATTGGACATCTTTAAAGGAAATTTGCATCGTTAAAGAATTTCTTTTAAAACTGTTTTTACTGACAGATATCTGTTATCCATTCTCAATGGCAAACCAACTCAAACAAGCTTTTTTTAGAGAGAGAGAGAGAGGGAGCAATCCAAAGAAAATGATGCCTGTTTCCAGGCCACTAAAATGAATGGGAGTTGTAGAAAGGTTGGTAGATGACACCCAGAGTGTGACGTGTTAGACAATAGACAGCTATAATGAAGCTTAGCCACTTCTAGTATTGCCAACTAACATTGACTTTTTGGTAACTTATTGCTGAGCTGCATGGAGCCAGCCCAGCCATGAGGGAGATACAGCCTCTGCTTCAGCTGGCAGAAGCCCTCTAGCTGGCATGCCTAGGAGTCATCTGCTTGCCCTGCCACCTCTGCCAGTGGTGGAGAAGTGCCGCAACTAGCGGTGCCAATTTTGGGCAAGATCGCTCATATGATTTTGGATGCTGCTTCTCTGCTGAGGTCCAGCACCGAGGGCCTTCTGCTGGTTCCCTTGCTGCGAGAAGTGAGGTTACAGTGAACCAGGCAGAGGACCTTCTCGGTAATGGCGCCCGCCCTGTGGAATGCCCTCCTGTTAAGGTAATAAACAACTGTCTGACTTTTAGAAGACATCTGAAGGCAGCCCTGTTTAGGGAAGTTTTAAATGTCTGACGCTGTATTGTTTTTAATATTCGGTTGGAAGCTGCCCAGAGTGGCTGGAGAAACCCAGCCAGATGGGCGGAGTATAAATAAATAAATAAATAAATAAATAAATAAATAATAATAATAATAATAATAATAATTACTGCCAGTGGCAGATGGGGCAGGGTGTGTGGCGGCAGTCTTGCCGGTTGGGCTGGTTATTGCCAGTTCCCCACACACCCCTATACCACCTCCCACACAGTTTTGGGGGAGGAGATTTTTTTGGGCTCCAGGGAGGGGGACTGCAGGAGAAAGGGAGAATGGGCAAAAATCGTTTTGCCCTCCTTCTGCCAGTGGGAGTGTCCCAATATCAGAAATTTCTTACATTTTACTTTTCAAGCCCTGAGTCTATTGAAGTCTTTGGGACTGAGGAAACCATCATTCTCACAAACACATTGCTTCACAGAGATGTTTCTACTTTTGTCTTCTGTGCAAAGCTAAAAGGGGGAGGGGGCAGCACAAATTTGCTGAGCCACACATTTGAAGTTGTCGACAACCCCATACACAAGAAAACAGAAGAAAATATATATGCACTCTGTCCTGTCAAAAGGCTTTCACCTTATCTTGAGAGACTGTCAGGGCAGGAACATCATGGAATGGACAGGAGTCTATTAAATTAATAAGCTGCAGGATGGTGTCTGGAGAGTTATGATGCTCCATAAATCCAGTTTGATCATGGTGGACAAGGTTTAAATCTGCAGACTTCTAATACACATCCACTTTTTGGATTGAATTTGAAGTTTTGTGCTGGAGACACAGAGATAGTCTTGCAGCTTGTGAATTAAGATTTATCTTCTTTTTTCCCCCTCATAGCATTTTTTTTTATTTTTAAAAAACAGGGATTGACAAAAATGAAAGTACCTTAGGGATCCTGGCAAATGTTACTGCTTGAAACGAAAGAGCTGTTGTCAAGGTGAAACCATGACCTAGATGCCTAATATCAAACCTTGGTCATTCTTTTCAAACAGCCCCATCAGAACAGAGAGCAAAAGGTCTATATGAAATGAAACAAGGATGAATTTAGCCACAGCCTCTCTTATAGTGATTCCTGTCAAATGCTCCTGCCCTGAGTTTATGACACGAGGGGAAATGAACGTTGGCAGGTGTACTTTGTAAGAAATAAAAAAAAAGGAGGGGTGGGAATCTAGGAATTTATTCTTCCCTGATTATAGAAACTTCTATTTTATGAAAGCTGTTTCTGCAGTACAAACTACCGTGTTGCTTGCCCTCCAGATACTCAGCCTGGTTTTCATAATTAAGAGAAGAACTTTGTCATAATATTTATAGTGATTACTAGTTCCCAAGGAAGATTAATGGGAAATGTTAAAAAGCAACCTGGGTGTTGGACGTGAACAGCTAAATGAATGCATGGAACAAAACATTTAAATCCCCCTTGTACGCATGTGGTCTCTAGCTGATTACAGATCTTCAAGGGAGGAAAGGAAATTTACATGGCTCCCTCTGGTGGAAGAGCTTTGAGGTTTGGCTCCTTATGGAGCCAGATGAACTGACACCAGCAATTAATAATTGTGGTGGGGGACAACCTTAGTTTTTCAAGGTGACAGGGCAACTGGGCAATTGTATATTTGGATTAAATTGCTGTTAAGCCAGGATTGTACCTTGCACCCTAGGGAACCAGTTAATTAAGTTCAGCTGGATCACATAGTGTTGGGAAACAGTGATTATTTAACACAGGTAAATGTATTTTAGATTAGATGGTTTGTGGAGCAGTGGTTCATGACTTATATGTAATTTCTATGCAATGCATTTAGGACATAATATAGTTAATGATAATTACTACTACTTAGTGTTGTTGGTTTTTTTTAAAAAAAATCTTTATCAGTCTTGTTCTTTTCACCAGCAGGTTTTAAATGGAATGAATGTTGTAGATCAGAAAACCTCCCACCAATATTATGCTGGATATACATATACCAGATTGATTAAACATTAACTAAGGCAGTGATCCTATAGATACTGACCTGGGAGTAAGCCCCACTTAATTCACTGGGTCTTACTCTGAGCAGAAATGGAGAGAAGTGAGATTTATGAAGGCTTTCTCCATCCACAAGTATTATTTATTTAAAATATATTCTATTCAACTATACACAACCTATGGTTCCATATACAGAACCTCAATCTAGAGCAGTCCAACTGATCTTAATAGGCTGTTACAAAGAAAATGTGTTGTGGTCTTATATCTCAGCCCACCTCTCAGCAAAGGTATTTGTGTTTAAGCTGATCGAATTCCACTGAAATCTATGGCAATAAACTGGTTCAAGTCCAATTACTTTGGCTTAACTTGGAACTGGATTGGACTGTCAGTCATGTTCCTAGCTTTTCGTGCACTAGCTGCATTGAGAGTCAATGCCAAATAGAATGATGGATCATTGAGCAATATAGGACATATTATTGGGAAAGTATTGCTGTGAAAACCCACAAGTTCTCATAAGTCTCAAATAAGATTTTTCCAAACCATAATATTGATTTTTAAGATGAGGGGATATACATATCAACACTATTTATATTGTAATATTTTTGGTTTCTGTGATGCAAGTATGCCGGGTATGCTGGCTGATGATCTGCAAGTTAAATAATGGCTTGCTCACTACTCAATCGTGATCTTTATATCAGGCTAATTTAGATTTATGACCCTGGCATGGGGTCCATGTGTGGAACACTTTCCAAACAGTGGCAATATATTTCAACTCCAACTTATAGCCTCATTAGGATAACACTGACATCCTAATTGCACCAGCACAATCTCTTTGTTGTGGGTCTTGTTTGCCCGGTGGTGTGGTGGGAAACATTGCCTGCTAAGATTTGTTGTTTGAGCTGTGGTACTAAGTGGTTAATCTGCACCACTACTTTCCCTCTTGTATTCTCATGCTTTTTTTTTAAAAAAAAGGATGTGTGTGGACAGAGCGACATTTTCCCATGTTGTGTGGACTCTGCTCCACTGTTGCATGTTCACAGCACTGGAATTGACCCCAAGGGTTATCTAGTCCAACCGCCTGCAATGCAGGTTATTTATGCCTTGTTGTGGCTACTTGGCCAAGCACTATCTATCTGCCACCCTGCCTAGCCACAGGGTGGGGAAAGGTTTGTACCTGGCTATTGGATATAATAGTGTCTCTTAATGTTGTGTTTCCTGTTCGCCACACCTGTCAGGGACAGATTGTACAAAGAGTGGGAGACACCGGCCTGGAAACTCCCAAGGGAAACCCCCAGAGGAGGAAGGCTCAGAGCCAGTGGATTGGTGGTGGGACACTGAAGAGAGGTCAGAGGGAGAAGGTTGGGAGGAGGAGCTGGATGCTGAAGTTCAGTTTACAGGAAGAGCTTGTGGCAGGGAGCAGTTCAGATTCTGAGGCTGAAGCCGAGGAGGAAGGTCAAGAGGCTTCTGAAGAATCCAGGGAGTCTCCCTCTCCTGCTGCAACAAACTCCCCTCATTCCTGGTCTCCAAGAATGCACAGAATAATGAGGAGGGCAAAACAGAGACCAGAGATGCATAGATGCAGTTTGAGACTGCTTGGGAAATAACTGGGAGGAGCCTTAGAGCGGGTGGAAGGCAGGGACCTTCAGTCCTGGCAACTGGTCCATAGAGGCAAGACCTGCTGGGAAGTGTTGCTGAATTGTATGCCATTTCCTTGAATAAAGAGTTAACTTCACTAACAACAGAACCCTGCGTCTTTCATGCTGACCTGTGTCTGACTCCAGCCCTGACAGGACCTAAAATTGGGTAACATGCTGACTGACTATCCTGGCTTCCCCATCATAGTCCTCCCTTGCCGTGCATATAAGCAATCTAGTTTTGCCCTTGATACGCAGACTTGTAGTATTAATATGGTATGCCAATGAAGGGCAGCTTTCAAGTAGGAGTGTGAGCACCATGCAGTGCCTTGCTAGGTTGTATCAGTATACGAAGATATTATCCTACACCATTTGTGGATTGCAAAAAAAATGCACTAATATTAGATCAATAAGAAGATGGCAATGAACCAAAGCAGCAGAAACATTTTGGAAAAGTTGCTTATGTATTAAAATATTTTTATTCTGTCTTTCAGCTCCGCTATTCTCACTTGTTTGCTTGTTTTAAAGAAGCTGAAAGACATGGCAAGATTTTGTCAGGGAGACATTCAAGAACAAAGTCCGATAATACGATGCTTTATAACATAATCTTCATAAACAACAGCCTTACTGTAGTTATGTGTAAAAATATTGCTGGATACATTGCAGATAAGAAACTAGACACTTGAAAACAGATCAAAACAAAGATATGTCTGTGTTTAAAACAAAACAAAACACACTCATACAGAGATCATTCATAGGAGCAATTGACTGATATGGCCTAACCTTCAACTCTGAAACTGTGATGAACTTAATGGGATTGATCTGTGAGCTGAAGAAAACATTCAGAAATGTTGGAACGGAAGCGTATGAGACATGAGGGAGTGAACTGGGTCTTTAGCCAGCTAGCAAGTACACTGATATTTTGTGATGGGCAACTGCAGTTAGCATGTGACAGAAAGAAAGAAAACACTCTCGCATAGAAGTGTGCATGTAAGCTAGGCTATAATGTGTACACAAAGAAACTCATAATCTGCAAACTATTTTCAACAGTTCCTTTTTTGCAAAGGAACATGCGGTCTCTCTTTAATGGACTAAAGTGACCAGATGAAAGGTTATTAGGCTACTTCGTTTGTCATTAAGTTTAGAATCTAAAGGAGTCTGTACAAGCTGTTTTTTAAACATTGTGTTCTAAAATGCAATTTCCATGTTTCATGTTTCATTCTGCTCCCCCAAGGAAGAAATGTAGCAGTCTATCAAAACTAAACTAAAGATTTATAACCAATAAATAACCCCCTAGTTCCATATTGTAAAGTATCCCCATTTAAGTCGCTAGCCTGCAATTATTATTTTTAAAAAACTTGTCTGCTTTATAGCTTTAATGGTGGAAGAGGGACAGAGCATTCAATCCTTCCTTTGCTAGCCTGCTTTTTACTCATAAATGACCATTCATTTCTACCTATGCCAGCCTCTTTGACTTCTGTGCTCGAAAAGGCTTCAGCTCCTGTACATCTAGCACTGAAGCATATGATTTCTGTGTGCAGCGAGGGGGACGTGACACGCTCCTGAGGGGCACGGGGTACGGAGGGTGCCCTCCCACGTGCCACAGTTCAGAGTAGGAGAGGGGCGGAGAAGCTGCTGCTCACTCACCTCCTGCTCTCTGCCACCGGGTCAGACATGACCCGGCAACGGAGCTGCTGCGGTCGGGTGCGCCTTGCCATGGCGGAAGAGGGCTACTCTCTGCCGCCAGGTCAGAAGAGCTACTGCCACTGGTCGTGAAGTATGCTGCCCACTCGTCTGCCATTTTGTTACCACCACCCCGTCATGACACCCAGCACGGACCACACCCATCGCACCTCCCTTCCTACGCCTCTGTCTATGTGTGGGAAATTAATGCATGAGTGTTAGTTAGTGCATGAAGGGGTTAAGACAACAGAGTTGGATTCCTAGACTTAGCTAAGTCATGCCCTTCTTCTCTAATGGAGAAAGCAAAGCATTCTCTTCCTGTTTGCTCTCTCTTCTTGCCATGTAACCTACGACAAATGACATATCTAAGCTTTGTTCTAGGCTTTGGGCACATATTTGAAGCTATCTTTCTGTATTGTCTACCAGAGAGTATTCTGCCTGTGTTCTCCTTGCCGCTGCTTGGATAAATGCATGAATGAGATCTTTGAATCTATAAGTAAAACATTTTAAGCTTACTTAACAGTGTGTAGTCTGTTCATTGGGGTAGAAAGAGGGAAGTGCTTTTCAGGTGGACTAAACAGGATGTGCAAAAGGTTTAATTGCCTGCATTCCTAACACTTCACTATGCTGTTTAACTTTGTGAGTTTAAACTCTGCTACTGGGGGCTCTCTCCCACTGGAGAGTATGCAGAGTCCCACGCTTTGAATCTAGGCACCCATCTGATTCTATTATTAATTCACCCAACACATGTGGGTCATGGGATCATATGTATTTCCCCCCACAGGTTGTTCAGGAAGGGGTCTTTCACTCTTCAGTCCATCTCTCCTTTGCCAGTCCACTGCAGTGCTGTGTTGGATATGCAGACTGTGCAAAAATCAAGTGGACGGGTGGCAAAGTCACTGATCACTCTGCCCCTTCTCCACCAGCCCTTGTTTCTATTCTAGATGCGAAGGAAGCAAAGGCCCATCTTGCATATTCAGCAAAGAAACCAAACGGACTGGTGACAAAGTTGCTCTATCCCAGGCATAGGCAAACTCGGCTCTCCAGATGTTTTGGGACTACAACTCCCATCATCCCTAGCTAACAGGACCAGAGGTCAGGGATGATGGGAATTGTAGTCTCAAAACATCTGGAGGGCCAAGTTTGCCTATGCCTGCTCTATCCCTTTGCTGTGCTTATGTACTGTGCACAAAAGCATTCACAGCATATATTCAAAGCAGTCTTATACCACTTTAACAGCCATTAAAAAGGTAAAGGTAAAGGACCCCTGACAGTTAAGTCCAGTCGCGGACGACTCTGGGGATGCGGCGGCGCTCATCTAATCTGGAGAACCATAGTTTGTTACAGGTGGTAAGAGAAGACTCCTCACAGAGCTACAGTTCCCAGCATCCTTATCAATGATGGGAGTTGTAGTTCAACAACATCTGGGGACCCACAGGTTGAGAAAGGCTGACTCACAGTGTCAGCTGCTGCCAAGGATGTGGGGCTTCCTTCCTCCACAGTCACTGACCGTGATAAACATTTTGCCTGCAGTTTCACTCATAATTTGTCCCAAGCTTTTGATACTGTCTACAGCTATTTCTGTATGTTTGCTATTTTTTGTTTTGCTAGTAAATATTATTGTCGTTGTTTTGCTAGTAATTATTAATTTTCAACCTCATAGACTAAATATATACTGTCAGTTTCCGCTTAAGCAGTGGGGTTCCCCTCCCTCTCCCTGCACCCCCTAAATTTGTTACAGGTTTCCGCCCCAACTCTCTGGAGCAGGGTATGAGGTACATGTGATGGAGGGGGGGATAAGTCCCATTGCTCAAGTGAAAATTGATGGGACAGTTATTTAGCGGTACATTGGATATAGACCACTTTTTCATTGTTATGTTTTTGGTATGCCATTTTGAGTTTGATAAAATTAGGTGGGAGAAGACTTTTGAAAATAAATAAAAATTACTTGAGGCATTTGTTTTGTGTGGAATTACAGTGTGCACCATCCATCTCTGCATGCAGATAGCATGGATATATGAGATGGTCAGCAAATGGTTGGTTGCACAGAGTTCCCATTCAGATCATGGTTTTTCTAATCCTCAGAAAGGGCTTGGGAGATTTTATGAATGAGGCATCTGTGGAATTATGTTTTTTTGTCAAGCCCCTTGTATGGTAGAGTGGAGGGCCGCAAAGCCTGCAGGATAATTTAGGATGTGATGGACAAATGCAACCATGTTCAATACTCGAATAGATCTACTCATAAGAAACATAAGAGACTTGCTGGATTAGACCAAGGGCCCATCCAGTCCCGCATCCTGTTCTGCCAGAAACAACCTGATTTGGCTCTGGTAATTGCCTGAATCCATTATTTCACTTTGTAAAATGGACCTATAAAATTATAGTAGGGTCATATGACTGATAATTAGCTACTTGTTTTATTTAAAAATGGGCAAGCAGAGAAGGACCATAGTGTGTGTTTCATATCAGTAAAGCACTTGGAATCCAAATGCTGATCTCATGCTAAATTTGCCCACAATTCACTTTCATATGAGTGAGGGGTTCAAAATCCAGTCCTTAGTTATAAGCCGTTGATATTCAAATTTCTCGTGGTGAAGGCTGGGATAGAGAAAGAAAGGTTGGTGCCTTTTTCAGTCCCTGGGCTGATGAAATCCTCAGGCAACATATATAATGTGCTAATAGGAGATATTGTGAACCACTGTACTCCCCTGAAAAAATATATATGAAAATGTATGAAAGCACCTGAGCAGAATGAGCGTACTGTTGCGTTTGAAATTGTTAGATTGCAGTTCTCTTATAATACATCTCAGGTTCTAGTCTGCTGGCAATATAGTTTCAATAGATATACTAAGAGAAGAGAAATGCCAAGACCAGCTTTCATAGATTTCTCTCCCCCCCCACACCCCCGCCCGCTCTCTCTCTCTCTCTCTCTCTCTCTTTTAATCCCTGTGAGGCTCTGTGATTTTTCATAGCTGGACTAAAGTTGTGTCAACGGGAGGCTTGCACCATAAAGTCTGAAATGTTAAAGAAAGCTACAAGGAACAGCTTTGAGGCAAGGTTTCAAGCTTTGTCATCACGCTTGAAGAATTTTCTGTTTAATGTACTGTAATGCAGAATTCAATGGGGACAAGTTTAATTGAGTTTTACACAACCCAGTTGGGAGTAGCGCTGCAAGGTAGGTGATGTCTAGGTTTTTAATCTTCCACTCCGGAGAGGCTTGTTGACGAAGTGGTTCTTTCTCTTTGTAAGAAAAAAAGGAAGCATGAGAAATGATACATCCGTGGATAAAACCAATTGGCAACCCCCAAAGGAATGAGGGCGATAAGGCGAATCCAGCACTTGTAAGAAATAAAAGAATCCAACTGTTCATTTAAATGAGAAACAACACATGTGATTGAGGAGGCAGGGAGGCTGGTCTCTGGAATGGAGAGGAAAGGAGACTAGCAAACATAGCCGCTGATACTGGAGGAAGGCTTTCCAGACAAACAATCTAGTAGTTGTGAGAGGGATTAAGAGGGAGATAGCTAATGATGTGTATATATTATTGGGGGGAAAACAGGGAATGAAATACTTTTTTAGGTATCAGAGAAGGTGGATAAAGTAGCAGGAGGGAGAAAGATGCTGCTGTTAGGCAAGTCCTACTTAAAAAAAAATATATCTTCCTTCCCTGAGGCCTAACATAGCCTCTCTATCAAGCAATGTAAAAATAGCACTGGACCCTGTCAGAAAGAAAATAATACCTTCTGTATAAGCCTTAATGTATTAAATTTTAACTCTGTAGAGTTTGCGTGTCTTCTGATGGCACTAAACCAAACATAGGGATTGACATGTGCTTCAAATAACGTACCACTTCCATCACACTGTTTCTTTTGTCACTCATTTCATAATTGCTAAAAAGAGGAATTCCCAGATTTTCTTTTTGCATGTTACATAGATTGAATTGTGAATTATTCTGCCATGATAAACATTTCACCCTTTCACACTCACACCACCTGTCCTCTCCAAAGATCCTCTATTATCGAAACCTGTGGCCCTCAGCTTAATTTCATGTGGCCCTCAGTCTAATTTCATGCACTCCACAGTTGTAATACCCACTATGCCCACTTTTTGTTCTGACTCCTCCCACCATTGGCTCTGGCTCTGCCTTCTGGTGACTGCAACCCATCTCTATTAGATGGTCCACTTGGCACATTAACAAAAGAGAATATTCACCACTGGAGGAGAATGACAAAAGAGGACACACCCCTTTGTTCATTTCTCCCCCCAAGTCATACTCATTCCTCAACAGACAGAAAGAGAGAAAGCCTACACTGAGTCATTGCTCTTTTCATGAACTCATTGTAAAAGTCAGACTCAGTAGAATTAAAATGGAACCTTTGGAATTTACATGATTTTACGTGGGTTTTCCCAAAAACACCACTGTCTTACTTTGATATAAAGAACCAGTGTTTTTTTCTGGGGGGACGCAGGGATACGCATGTCCCTAAACATTTTGTGAATCTTTGTACTTTTGTCCATTTACTGTATTTATTTTCCCTGATTTGAACTATAAAATGGTGATTTTTTAAAGTCAAAATGAGAGTACCCCTAAACATTATTTTTTTAAGAAAAAAAGCACTGCAAAGAACAGTGATGCCCGTTGGAAGTGCAAAGCTGAGAGGCCTATGGTTTTGGATTCTGAATCTGTCCCAAAGTCAGAGTGATGATATAATATTGGAAATTGAGGTAGTAAACGGGTTATACTTTACCCATGGTTCCTCATTTTGATATGTTCATGACATTGTACTACTGCTGGACAGTGAATTAATTGAACATCTCTTTGCTGCTGCCACGATGGTTATTTGAAAAAAGTGGAAGAAAAAAAGAACACTATTGATGAGAGAAGGGATAGCCAAAGTCTAGGACATTATATGTGTGGCTAAGCTCACAAATATGGTGAGAATAATGACATCAAGGAGAAAGAGGGTCTTTTTATAATTTACTGGAGCAATTAGGTTCTTATGTTCAGTCTTCTTTTGGTGTTGATTTATATGAATTTATATGTTCTTCTTTAGTCTTTGATAATGAGAGAGAGAGAGAGAATACCCATTTATGCCCATTGGCACTATACTACACAGCACTAGGTGACCCCACTGTAATCCATCATTCTATGAGAAGGTCACCCCCCCCCCCGAGTGCACTTACGTTAGCAATAAAATTGTTTGAATTGGTATTGTAGCTATCTACAAAAACTGCCAGAATTGCTCTGCAATGAATATAGTGTTATGAATTGGGGGTGGGGAAGTGGGCTATATGCAGAGATCCTTCTAATCCCTGGGTGCACCAAGTGCTAAAATCCAGTCAAGGCTTCTCATTTATGGAATAACCAGGCTAGTTTCCTGGTGAGGTGTAAGGAGAACAAAGGAAGGGGCTCCATGGGAGATGGCAAATCGGTGGAGCCCTCCCTCAACTCGCATATAGTGAGAAGGACAAAACTCAGAGTTGAAAGGTGAGAGTTTGGGGGCAGTGATGTGACCTAGAAGGAAAGCAGCAAGCATGAGAAAGAGTCAGATCAATGTTTGACAGCAACATTTGATTTCTGTTTGAATCCAAGGCTGCAGCCAGGGGAGAAACAAGACCCTTTTGGGGTGTTAGTGCTGAAAAACCCACCAATCATAGGCTCCAGTTGTATATATGTGTAAATAAACCATATATCATAAAGACCCCATTATCTCCACTGTATCTCATTCCAAAAGGAAACATAAACCCTGGATGAGCAGCTGGGACCCCTGGAATCTCACCCTGCTTGGAAATGGGGGTGGCATGCAACAATGCATAATATTCTGAATAAATGGTTTCAAAGTTATTAGTCATAAATGTCGGGGAGAATTCGGAGGAGCAAGTGACAGAAGAGGCGGAGCAGGGGCTTGGGGATGCTGTGGAGCCCTTCAGCTGCCCAGAGACAGAGGAAGCGGAAGAGAGGGCGGAGATTAGCCAGGAGGAGGAAGGGCTCAGGGATGCTGCAGAGCCCTTCAACTGCCCAGAGGCTTGGGAAGGGAGCTTAGACTCTGGAGGGGAGGGGGCATTCAATTCAGCACAGACAAGGAGGGAAATGAAACGTAAGGATCAAAGACATCTCGCGCGATTCCCACGCCTACTTTATTGATGCGGGAATCGAAGGAAACCACTCCCCGAATCTGACTAAGTGGGTTTGGACGCATAATCCTGAACTGTACTGTTTCTTGTACATATGTAATAAAGACTGTAAATACCAAGCTGACTGTACCGGGGTGTTAATGTGAAGGGGAGACACCACCTTTATGGCATTCGGGGAGTCTTTATCCCTCTTCACAATGGCAGGGCAGAGGTGAACCATGCAGAAGCCAGACGGAGCCACGGGCACCCGGAACAGAAGGACGCCGGGCTGGCGGTGGAAGCAGTTTGGCAGCAGAAACTTCTTCTAGAGGCACAAGTCACCGAGCTGGTTGGGAGGCTTGAGGAGCAGCGCAAGTTACTGGAGGTGGAACAAGGCAAGTAAAGCCATTGCTATGCATCTCAGCAAGTTTGCAGGGAGCAGCCAGCAATACTAGAGTTTCCGAACTGAATTGCAGTATATGCTAAAGATTCGGAAGAATGATTTTGAATCGGACGAGGAACGGGTGGCATTCATAATTGCGCATTCAGAAGAAAGCGCAAAAGAATGGGTTGTGCGCTGATGGTGGCTAACCACGCAGCCTTATCGAATGTGCAGCAATTTATAGACATGATGGACACGGTTCCGGGAATCACCATAACGGTGAAACTACAACTCCCAAATGGGCGGCGACTGGAAGTTAAAGCTCTGGTGGACTCGGGAGCATCAGCAGATTTTTTTGACATAGACTTGGCACAGGAGCACCAGCTAGCCTTACGCCTGTTGGATTTCCCTCTGAGGGTCAAAACAATTAATGGGCGGCCACTGGTGGTGGGAGAGGTGGTGTACAAGACCCCGCCCATGAAGATGGAAGTGTCACGCCATGCAGAGACAGCGTCCTTCCATGTGACTAAGCTGGCGGGACACCCAGTGGTGCTGGGAATGAGTTTGGCTGGCCAAACATGACCCAGTGATACCTTGGCATCAGCGGTCACTCACCTTTGCCTCTTTGCATTGTATCCAGTATTATTTGGGAGGTGGGGGGCGCAGGCAAGTGGAGGCAAATCAAGCTGAAGTAGGGGTTCTGCAGAGCCCTTCAACCGCCCAGAGGCTCGGGAAGGGAGCTCAGACTCTGGAAGGGAGGGACCATTCAAATCAGCACAGGCAAGGAGGAAAATGAAACGTAAGGATCAAAGACGTCTTGCGCAATTCCCACACCTACTTTGTTGGCGCGGGAATCGAAGGAAGCCACTCCCTGTTTACATTGGAGAAATGTGGAAGGGTATGTGGTTACCCGACCCCTGAGCTGTCTGAAAGCAATCCTGCATAAAGTTTAATGTTTTATTATGTTTTTATATATGCTGGAAGCTTCCCAGAGTGGTTGGGACAACCCAGTAAGATGTGTGGGGTATAAATAGTAAAATTATCATTATGGAATGGGACATTCCTATTTTCATCGGAGAAATGTTGGAGGGTACGGAGCCCTATGGGCCACGGTTCATGCTGAATATACAAGCAGCCCTATAAAATAATAGTGATAGATTCTGAACTCTGGATTGCCGTTCCAAATGTGAAATATAGGTTATTTTACAATATCGGGGTTTCCCTTGTCAGAAGCCTACTCTGTACTCTAGCTGTGGCCTTTTGAGACCAAAGAATGAGGGAGTTTCCAATGCTTACATTCTGTATGGCATTATTCAGTTCTTCCAGCCTGGAAACAGTAGTAGCGAGTAATCCATGGTGTCAGTTGTAGATTTAAACAGACTGGATTGGTTCTTGGGATAGACAATAGGTCATTCATTCATCGAACCAGGGTGAATTCACAATTTCCCCTGTATTTTCTCACCAGGGAGCATTTCTAATTTGCTACTGGCCAGTAGATAAAGAGGCAGCTGCATTAATGCGGCTCTAAATTTTCCCTCTAAAATGTTCAGCAACGTGTCTTTTCATACATAGATTTAAGACATCAAAAGTAGAGACATGGGTCATGGTTTTATCTGTACCCCAAGTGTTTGGAAGTTTAAGTTCATGTATTTTGTCATTTGAGTGATGTTGTAGATTCTTCAGAGAAATTCTGACCCTTCTGACACATTTGAACTACTTTTCAAAAGGCCCTTTTGTTTTGAGTAGGATGACAGCCCATTAAAATGGAGCACTGTATATTCCCAGGGCACAGTGCAATGTTGGTAATGAAATCTGCTGAAACTACTGGCACTAAGGAATGACTTATATCCAGGAAATGAACAATGGGGAAATGATGTGTGTGAATCAACTCACTTTCTTTTGCTTTTAAACAGAAAATTGTTGGGAGAGGAACACAAAAAGAAATATATATATATATCAATGAGAATATGATGAGATAAAAATAAATGTTAAATGAATTTTTATTCCTCTAAACATGCATGTCAAGAAAGGCAATTTTAGTTGTACAGCGGTGTAGCATTTTGTTTTTTTTTTCTGCAATAAAGCCATCAGATCAATAAAAAATTATGTAGCAGATTATTATTACACTGAGCTCACCATAGCTCTAATCGTAAATAATACAGCAGTTATCCTGGTTATATTAATTATAATTAGAATGCAGATAATGCAGACGGTCTTTTATTACTAGAGCCAAATCAATTTTCCAGTGTTATTCAATGCAAGGTCACACAAAGTTGTTCAAGCTCTTACACTTCTTATGAAATGACCTGCATATGTAAGAGAGGGTTTGGCTCAGCTGCCTAAGACACATTGACTGAGAAGTGCATTGAAATAATTACAGGCATGAACTCTTGCCTATAATGGCAGAATTTCATTTTATAAAGTAAGCAGTGCTGTAATCCAGGCTCCTTTATGGTGAGAAGCCTCATAAATCTTTCAGAGGAGACCAAAGTCTTTCTGTTGCTTGTCAATCAGAAATCAAAATGAATTTCAGTGGTTATTTCTGCTTTTATGAAATGTGTTAAATATACTGAATGTGTTGCTGTTTTGTGATTAAGGCTGCAGTCCTATGCAGACTTACCTTGGAGCAACTTCTGAGTAAACATACATCAGATGAAAAATGTTGAAAAATGTTGGTGAGGTTTTGCTTCTGCAGGTTGTGTTGTAATTCACTGGTTTGAGCTTTGAGGATTTCACATTTTAGTTGAATGCAAGATAGATATATTTCACTTCAACTTTACTAATCATCACAAATGATCTCTATTGTTATGTTCAC
Organism: Podarcis filfolensis; assembly: GCF_964270895.1. Classification (NCBI taxonomy): domain Eukaryota; kingdom Metazoa; phylum Chordata; class Lepidosauria; order Squamata; family Lacertidae; genus Podarcis; species Podarcis filfolensis. Next base: position 70,256,552 of record NC_139603.1, read on the forward strand.
CCTAATTCTCCAAGTGGTGAGAGGTTTCAGAGATTTCATTGGCCAGCTTGGGTTGGTTTCCTTTGAAAGATGTCATGGGAGACTTAAGGCATTTTGTGATGTATGATTTATTTACACGTAGATACAAGTTGTGCACAGGTGAAGATTTATAGTATTAACACACCAACAGACACTACTTCCCATTGAGATGTTTATGGGGACACTTACACCTTAAAGATGCTTCTAGGATTCTGTTTCACTCTCTTGCCTACAGCCCAGTTCTTGTTTCAACTTAAGCTGCTTTCTTTGTTCATACTTTACATAGACCAATTAACTACGAGGAGAAAGGGACAAGGTAATCCCTTTCCCCAAAGGCTGTCTTCTTTCTAAAGAATCCAACTGGAGAACAATATAGTAATATGGAAAGGTAGTTGACCACATAGCCATTAATATGATCTCTGGCAGACTTCATGGTTTTAGTTGCTGAACTAAAGAAACATGACTAAGATGCTCTTCTTCCAGCAGGCATTTTAAGGCAGTGTTCAGTCTTATGATACATTGTTATTGTTTCATTGTCCATTTTCTTTCATTGTTTGTATGTACACTGCTTAGAAATGTGAATAATTAAACGGGATATAAATGCCTTAAACAGAGAGAGAGAGAGGGAGAGAAAGAAAGAGAGAAAGAGAGAGAGAGAGGTGTTTGGCAGGCTCCACTATTGCAATCAAGAATCATAGTGCTAGAACAGACCTTGTCAATCCCCAGTTCCTCATCGAGTCAATCCCAGTCTCTTTACAAGATGTTAAATGTGCATATTGCTGCTATAACTGATGTTCACATGGAGGCTGTCAGATAATAGGCTTCCAGATGCGCTGAATCCAGGTATTCAAACTCCATGAGAAAGGCAGGCAGGAGATGAAAGCCATCATTGTATCTTTATTGTGATGCCCTACTTTTATTTAAATATTTGAAGCAAATGTCATTGGGTGGAATTCAATGTGGTGCCAAATGGGGTACGTAAAAGTGTATAAATTCATAATATCAGAACCTGGGGCAATCCAGTGGATCTGGATGCTGGAAGACTCAGGGCAGACCAAAGGAGGTACTGCACTTAGTGCATGAGATGTAGTTATTGTTATCAACTTGAATGGCTTTAAAAAGGGGGGGGGGAATTCCACATGGATAAGGCTAGCTACTAATACTCTCCCTCTGCTGTCAGGGGGAGTATGCCTCTGAACAGGGCCATCTTACCCATAGGCGCTAGAGGTGCAGGGCACCCAGGCGCTGGGCTCTCAGGGGCGCCAGGCTGAGAGTCCGCGGCCCGAGAGTCAAGTCCTATTTTTATAGGTCCATTTTTATAAAGTGACGGAATGGATTCAGGCAATTCCCAAAGCCCAATCCCAAATTCATGGAGGGATGAATTTGGACTGAGTGCTGCTTGCAGTCTTCTCATAGACACCTGGCTGGCCACTGTGAAAGCAAGTTTTTGGTCTGCTCCAGCATGGTTCTTAATGGTATAATGGTAGGTATGCGTTGAAATAAACTCATTGAGAGTTTTGATGCACAGTTGTTAATGATTATTTCCTCCCTAGCTATTACTGCTGGAATGACTGTCACTTTCTTTTTTTTTTTTTTTTATAATATTTTTATTTTTCGATATAAACACAATACAACAAACATAAACATACAAAAACAAAAACAAAACAAAAAACATGTATCATTTCATATCCTAATTTCATATCCTATCTTCCCCGACTTCCTCATGCCTCCCCTTTCTGTATTCCAAATTCTTATCGATTGTTCAGCAAATCTTCCCTTATTTTAATTTAAATTTAGACTATTCTTCCTTATTCTCCTTGTCTTAACCATTACTAATAGTAACCATTTACTTTCCAGTCCAACATCATTCTAACTTTCATTAACTTTATAATATTTCTTTAAATAGTCCTTGAATTTTTTCCATTCTTCTTGCGCTGCTTCTCTTCCCTGGTTTCGGATTCTGCTCGTCATTTCTGCCAAGCCCATATAATCTATCACCTTCATCTGCCATTCTTCCAGTGTGGGTAGTTCTTGCGTCTTCCAGTACTTCGCAATGAGTATTCTAGCTGCTGTTGTAGCATACATAAAGAAAGTTATATCCGTCTTTAACACCCCTTGGCCGACAATACCCAAGAGAAAGGCCTCTGGTTTCTTGGGGAAAGTATATTTAAATACCTTTTTAAGTTCATTATAGATCATTTCCCAGAATGCCTTAATCTTCGGGCAAGTCCACCAAAGATGAAAAAATGTACCTTCAGTTTCTTTACATTTCCAACATTTATTGTCAGGCAAATGGTAAATCTTTGCAAGCTTGACTGGGGTTATGTACCACCTATATATCATTTTCATAATGTTTTCTCTTAAGGCATTACATGCCGTAAATTTCATCCCGGTGGTCCACAACTTTTCCCAATCAGCAAACAAAATATTATGACCAATGTCCTGAGCCCATTTAATCATGACCGATTTAACCATTTCATCTTGTGTATTCCATTTCAGCAGTGGAATGACTGTCACTTTCTAAGGTGTGCACCTTCCTTGTGGACTTTAGGATGATTAGAACTCTAACATTATTTCACTAGATGTAATCGTACAGAAAATAACTATGTGCTTCATTTTAATTTTTTTATATATACTTTAACTGATAAAAGAGAATGGTGTAACTATAAATTTTATTATTGCCATCTTTAGAAAATACTGAAACAGATTCAAATTTTGCTGATATATGGAACTCCCTTTAGTTAGTCTCAATTGTAAAAGCTGAGTGTTCTTGCTTTTAAGCTAGTTAGTGCCATGAAGGAAAGAACTTTGTGCTCTATTTTATAATTGTCCGTATTATAATTTTCCACTCACATCTTGCAATAAGTAATTATAATAGAAATTCTGCCAGGTGTTTTCTCCTGTAAAAGTATAACAACAGAGGCATAAAGTTCATTGGGTTTTCCGATTACATTCCACTCTATGCTGCAACTAAAAAAAGGAATCAACACTTGCTCTGCAAACAAATCTATTCTAACATGCTGGAAATGCATTATCATGAACCTTTATGATTAAATGTACCCTGGTGTTGAAGTTAGGAAGGCAAACTAGAGAGTTTGTAAGTGATAAAGGGAAATAGTTCTAATTACAGGTAGGTAGTCGTGTTGGTCTGCCGAGTCGAAACAAAATAAAAAAAATATTTCCAGTAGCACCTTAGAGACCAACTAAGTTTGCCATTGGTATGAGCTTTCGTGTGCATGCACACTTCTTCAGATACCACAGTAGTCAACCAGTTGGCTATGGAAAACACACAAGCAAGATATTCAGGCAATGAAGCTCTGCCATCTGTGTTCCCCAGCTACATATATTTATTTTAATTAAAATATATAAATACCACTTGATTTCTTAAAAAAGAGGTGCTCTAAGTAAAGAAAACATTAAAATGATTCATAGAAGTATTCTAAGGATGATTAAAATCAACAGTAGCTAAAAATATATAAAACACATGTAGTATAGAGCCCCCAGGACACATGTAACATAGAGTTGTGTTGGTCTCACAAGGTTTGGCAGTGGAGAGTTGGGTGATGTTGGCAGGTTGAAGCAGGTGGCTATGAAGCCCCTTTACTAACGTGGAAAATCTTCATGTGGCACTTGGGATCAAACCAGTGACTTGTGAGATGAGGTAACTGCTAATAATTATTTCTATAGGACCTTTGTTAATGAATTAATTAATATCCTGCCTTTTAGCTAAGGAGTTCAAGAGAGCGTATGTACCTCGAGTGTTAAAAGGGCAGAAATCATATCTCATTGACCCTTGTGATCTCATTCTGGTTCCCCTACTGCAAGACACAACATTATCGTTAATGCCTCAGTTGTAAAATGCCACTGAAAAAGAGCATCATGTAATCAGACTTGAACTTGTTCCCACACATGCAGAGAGGACTATAGTTGGAGGCATGGTATTATATATGGGAGTGGTGCTGCCAATCAGTTATGGAGAAGGATATTTGTAGGTTTGGGCTTTTTATGGGTTGAAAGGTATGTCTGAGGCACTGTCCGGTATGGCAGGTTGAGTCCGTTCCAGAGAAGTAAGTCAGAGAGGCAGGTGTAACTATATATAGAGAGAGAAACAGCTAGCAGAACTGTCTGGGGTGCAGGACCAGGAAAACACTTGCAGAAATCAGGAAGCAAGAGCAAGGAGTGGAGTCTATGATCTGGGTGTCATAAGTGCAGACAAATTTTACTACCAGGAGGAGGAAGTTATGTAGGAACAGGAAAGGACCTATCACAGTGCAGAAGATGAGTCAAGACAAAGAGCTAATAAAGTTGCTCAGGTCCCACAAGGTCATTCATACAGGAATGCAACAGTTCATGGAGCAGGGCTCCAGGCCACAAGACCCAGATTCAAGACTGCACCTCCATCACTATACGACAAGAAGCAGTATTGTATTATTGATGTGCTAACAACCCCACGTTCTTCCGTAGTTGTCCTTGTGAAAGTTGTAGGAACTTGCGATATAGCTTGAAGAATTTAGCCAGAAGTGCCACAAAGTGGCAAATATAAATGCTTAGTATAAACCTTTATTTTCCCCTCTCAAGAAATTCTGCTACCCTGTGTGTGTGTCTTCCCTAGTGAGTGATAGTCTTCTTCTTTTTTTAAAAAAAGAGAACTCTATCTCAGAGGTAGCATGTGTATCAGGGGAAGCACAGATTGACATGGTAAGTACCCCTGCTTCAAATAATAGGATTTGGGAATTATTTTCGGTCCAAAACATAAGGAAAGAAAATGTCTAAAAGTGACCTTGTCGTCTGAATTAACTTCCATGAGATTCCACTTTAAAATGATATGCCCAGTATTATCATTTTACTGCCAAAAACTGGGAACTCTTCCAAATTTTGACTTACAAAATTATTATACTTCCAGCTTTAAAAAAAGCTTTTTGAAGTGCTCTTTTTTTGTTGGATACTGTAATAGATGGCTCTCTAAAATCCTGCATAAATGGTCAGGACCGCAAGTTCAAGATGCCCCCAAGGCAGCCTTATCTTATATACCGGCCCCTAGAATAGTAGCATTTGTTTTGTTTTGTTCTCCAGTGTGCATATATATTAGCATGTTTCATCATAGGACATACTGTTTTCTTGCTTGACTTTGTATCCCAGTGTTATTATCATTCTGATTTGTTGTTGGAGCCGACTGCAGGAATGTTGCAACATTGCAAAATAAATAAATGGAGCCCCCCCCCAAAGAACTTAATGCATTTTATGTTTTTCCATTTTAAATATAAGAATAGGAAGATTGGGACTAAATAATATTAATTGAGAAGCTTCAAGTTAATGCAGCAGGTTGGACAATAGGGGGACGAAGAGTTTTTGTCATGACCATTTTTTTCTTTATACCTGGTAAATAAAACTGTGGTCCTTTACAGCACATTCCCCCCATAAGGATCCTAAACCGTTGTGCAAACAATCCCTAAGTGCACTTCTGAGTGCTGATTTTAAAAAAACACCCCTCTTCTCACCCTCTGTACCTTTTGAGAAGGATTACGAGTGGCAGCGATATAATTCATTTTAAGAATGGCTTCCTGTTCTGCTTTGATCTATGCTTGCGTTCAGTACCAGTGTTTTAGAAATGCCCTTTCTGCTTCTTGATCGCAACATGAAGCAAAAAGTACCATCTGGACTCTGCACGCTAAAAAGTCAGAGATCTCCGGGTTATATTTGCGCCTCAAAGGACATTTTCCTTCTGTTAAGCTGCTGTGTACTTTAGTCTGTCACTGATAACTAACCAAAATTGCAGCATTGTAATTTTAATTGGCAACTCTCCATTTGTATCCTCTAGGTTTTCCCCTCTTTTGTCTCCCTCTGGCAACCTCCTTTTGTGGTTGGTTCATCTGCTCTGGTGCCCATAGCAACACCCATGTGCAAAGCCATATCCACTGGGGTACTGCAGGTTCCAAATACCAGAGGTTTGTGCTGCTGTTTCAGAATAGCAGACTTCTGCTAGAGTCACTGATCCAAGCAGCATGCCAGCTTAGCTCTGCATGGCATTTCTGTAATTCCTTAATATTGTTCCACCTCATTCACTCGGGGTCCTTAAAACCTGTCGGACAATTAAGGTTATAAAGACAAGATACGGTGCCCGTAACTCTGCAGGGCATCAGAAGAAACATGGAGAGGAATGGAAGAAAAACTTTGCTATGTTTTCAAAAGACATTTGAGGATATCATAGAGGCCTAGATGCAATGCTGTGTATACATTGACCTTAGAATTTGGGAAGTGGGGGAATAATTAAAGAGAGTGGCAAAAAAAAGCTGTCACAATTCGTTTTAGAATTTTAGCATAGGGATTATTATAGCTAAAGAAAGTTGTCAAAGACCAAACTGGGCTTGCAGTAAGACTCTCTACCTTTTCCTAACAGCGACTTCCTATACCTGGTTACTAGCATAAATAGAAAAACCTCTGGTGTAGTGTCTAGGGGCCAGTCCATGGGCCAGTCCACTGTCCCTCAGACCATGTGGTGGGCCAGACTATATTTTTTCGGGGGGAAAGAACGAATTCCTATGCCCCACAAATAACCCAGAGATGCATTTTAAATAAAGGCACACATTCTACTCATGTAAAAACACCAGGCAGGCCCCACAAATAACCGAGAGATACATTTTAAATAAAAGGACACATTCTACTCATGTAAAAAACACGCTGATTCCCGGACCGTTCGCAGGCCAGATTTAGAAGGCGATTGGGCCACATCCGGCCCCCGGGCCATAGGTTGCCTTCCCCGGTCTAGGGAGTCACAGATGCCAGAGGATTTCTTGGGCCCAGTACACTGTATGTGGATTGGGTGCCCTGCACTGTCTTCCCCATGCAGTTTATCAACAGGAATACGTAAATATATCAACTTAGTCTAGATTCTTTGCAGGCTGATGCAGATAAAAGGAGGGGGAAGGGAGGAAATCATATTCAACATGGAGTTTCTGAGTGGAGAAGCAAGATACAAATATAAGGTATGTCACACAGCATACAGTTAAACTATGGAATACAGTGGTACCTTGGGTTACATACGCTTAAGGTTACATATGCTTCAGGTTACAGACTCCGCTAACTCAGAAACAGTACCTCGGGTTAAGAATTTTGCTTCAGGATGAGAACAGAAATTGCGCGGCAGCAGCAGGAGGCCCCATTAGCTAAACTGGTGCTTCAGGTTAAGAACAGTTTCAGGTTAAGAACGGACCTCTGGAACGAATTAAGTACTTAACCCGAGGTAAAGGTAAAGGGACCCCTGACCATTAGGTCAAGTCGTGGCCGACTCTGGGGTTGCGACGCTCATCTCACTTTAATAGCCGAGGGAGCTGGCGTACAGCTTCCGGGTCATGTGGCCAGCATGACCAAACCACTTCTGGCAAACCAGAGCAGCGCACGGAAACACTGTTTAGCTTCCCGCCAGAGCGGTCCCTATTTATCTACTTGCACTTTGACGTGCTCTCGAACTGCTGGGTTGGCAGGAGTTGGGACCGAGCAACGGAAGCTCACCCCGTCACGGGGATTTGAACCACTGGCCTTCTGATCGACAAGTCCTAGGCTCTGTGGTTTAACCCACAGTGCCACCCGCACCCCCTAACCCGAGGTACCACTGTACATATCGCAGAGAGGCAGTCATGGCCACCAATTTGGATGTGTTTTTTTAAATGGATTAGATATATTAATGGAGGATAATGGCTACTAGCCACAGTACTTTCCTTGGCCTCCAGAGTTGGAGGCAGTATACTTCTGAGTTGCTGGGAATTCTAGGAGGCAAGGGTGCTACTGTGCTGAGAATTTGCTTCTGGGCTTTTCACCGTGAGACCAGGTATGCTGATCCAGCAGGCTATTCTGATGTTCTTATGCAATGTCATTCACAGATCATGTTATGAAAGTCAGAAAAGCAGCCTCTTTGCTTTGATTGTGAAGTTTCATAGAAAAAATACCAAAATAAAACACATCGGCCAAGCCTAAGAAATAACAACAAGCAAAAAGTATGTGTAGTTCAACAGCTTTGAGGTCTGAGGTATCAGCTCTCAGCCTAGCCTTCCTCAAAGGGCTGTTGTGAAGATAAAAGGAGGGAGGAGGAGACATCAGCAAGCAACAAATATCTGCAGTTTCACAACTCTTGCAGCAAAACATATTTATACATACAAAATGTTTTGCTAACCTTGTTAAACAAGAACAAAATTCATGTCCTGAAGTACAATCAAAAGGAATGTTAACTTGCTGCAGCTGAAAGGTGTTTTAATTATTTCATGGTTGCATTTGATGAGCATTTGCTCACTTTTTATTTTGGTTGATTTGGATTATTCTAGTTAAGTGCTCAGTTTTGTGGAAGGCAGAATAGAGAGTTTGACTTTTAAAGCTTAAAGATTAAGCCTTGTGTGGAAGGTCATTAAATCCTAATAACTTTTGTGGACTTGCTTGCAATGCAAGGAGGAGGACGAAACCAGTCACAATAGCTGAAGGGTCAGTAGGGACAAATGACCAGAAACTGTTCATTGATACAGTTTGGGGATAAGAAGCAGGCTTCTAAACCATTTGAAGAGTTTAGAACTGTTGAAGCAACTAATGTAACTGATTTCAAAACATAGTTGAATAAATCTACAAATAACATTTTTGCTATGTAATATATTAGCATACTGAAGGCATTTTAGCCTCATTCTTTATCCAAAATGGTTCCCAGAGCACCTTACAGATTGAGAAAACACTAGCGAGATCCTGTCCTCAGGTTCAAAGGTATGACACAACACAAAAAAAGCTTGGAGAGGAATAAAGCAAACAATCACTCATTCTTAAGGTTTTTTTAAAAAATCGAAATGAAGATGTAGGCCCCCAATGTGAATTGGGAGGTGATAAATTAACCCTTTCTTTTAGCACCTATTTTAAATACTTCTCCTCAAGCTGTTATTTGCCCCATGGAACAAAACATACAGATACAATAAGTGCTATGAACTTAAATGGACAATAACCTGTGAACTTCACAGAGAAAAGTGTGCTTAAGCTGTACAAAAGGAAAAAGATACACATCACCACAGTGCTGGAAGTCTCCCCATTTTTCTTCATTCTGTATGGCTTCCTGCTGACGGCAAGCAAGTGTCATATAAAACTCACTTGCCAAGAGTTAGACACCATAATGGGGTGAAGTATGAAACAAGGGTTTGGTGGTGGTACAAACTCTCGAAAGGTCACAAGTCATTTTCTGTTTAGGGAAAAAAAAAGAACATTCAGCTAGAACAAGGTCGCACACAAGCAGTAGACAGTGGCCTGAGAAGCTATGCATTTATTTCTGATTTCCTAGTCTTTTAACAGCATAACTGGTAGAAATCTTCACGGAAACTCTGCTTCTAGGAGTAGTCCTATGATTGAGTTGCTCTGTGAGTCGAGGTTTCAGAATATAAAATGACTTCTTTCTAGTCTCAATAGTCAATGTCAAATGTGCACAATGTAGCCAAACTGTCTCGTCCTTAGAAAGCTGAAGCTCCAGTTCTTCTCTTTAAAACAGAATTCTGGAACTTGATCCTGCAAGATGCTAAGCCCTCTGATTCAGAAAGGTATTTAGGGTTATCCGTAAGTGTGAGCACATGAGAATTCATATGGCTGTCACTGATGCTGTTGAGAAGCTTTACACTTCCTTGAGAACTCTGGGATCAAAGAAGGGGGCCCAGCAGCTTGCATTATCAATCCCTTTTCAGTACACTAATTTTCAATTATCCTCATTCAGAAATTAGAAAGCTCTACACACTTTGAATTGTAGGATTTTTTAAAAAAGTATTTTATTTCTGTTCATACTTACAAAACTTTGGATAATATCCCCACCCCCACCCCCGGTGATTAAGCCTGCAGTCATACATATTTACCTGAGCAGAATGAGTTTTCTTCTCTCTTCTCATTAGACATGTACAGGATTGCACTGTTAATTATAGTTCCAACTGAAAGCAACCGCTGATATAATTCAGAGGAGAAAAACAGCTTATTATTTCCCTCGATTTTATTACTATATGTGGATTTATCAAACAGCTTTTGTTAGATCAGCTTCTTGCACATGAGCCAAATTTTCAGTGAGAAATGTATCTTAACAGTTCTTTGCTGAACTTACAAACAAGAACTGCTCCCATATAACTGCTTTACAGCTCAAGCATGCACCATGTCATTCATTGTTGAGTTCCTTCCCCACCCCCCTGTATAGGTAGTGTTGCATTCTCAGTTTAGCTTTCTGTGCTGCCCCAAATGGAAAACTTGCTATCACAAGTGATCTCCTTCTGACACTCACAAAAGACATATTTGATTTCCCCCCCAACAATACCTAGCTATCTTTACTTACATTTCCATAGCTAAATCTAAGCTGTGACTTTTTTTTTATCAAGTCTTGAAAACTGAGCAGAAAAGTCTTGCTTTTGCATTCCAGTTTGAGGAAGCTAGAGACCCAAACTATCTAGCTGAAAAGCATCAGATATACTTTTGTCATCACAAGCAAGGGTGCTGCACATATACTGTGCGCTGGGGAATGAGGGTTCAGACTAAAGTTACAGAAAGTGTGTTTTGTAGTTGAAACTGAGTCATGATGAAAACAAAATGCCCTGTTCTCATCTGTTCTGTACGTTCTTCTAAACGTGAGACACTCACAGTGCAATTCAAAGCATGTCTACTCATGAGTTCATTAGTGCTTACTACCAGGTAAGTAGATATAGGATTTCGGCTTTCGTGTCTATCATTCAGACATTAATGCAATTCTATTCTTACATGCTCACTTTAGAAATATAAATGTGCAACTATTCAAGTATTCTGAAAGGGTTTTGGAAAACATATTTACAGCACCAATAATAATCTACTGTAACTTTTACCATGTGTTGCCTATATACTCTTAAAAACATATTATACAACCCACATCTTACTCCATACTAAGGACAGGGGGTGGAATTAGATTCAGTTTGCATGCAAAGCAGAATTTATCAAATCTGTACTTTCCAAAACAATATAAGAACTGAAACTGAACCATCCTTCAAAATTTGCACTTCTCTGAATTTTGCAGTGCAGTTCTACAGGGTTTTCAAAAATGTATATTTCAGAGGGAAATGTGCATGAAATGAATGTATTGTATTAGTGAAAATAACATACAACAATGCATTGTATTTGGAAGTGTTACCTGTGAAAGGTTAATACATTAGTCAGAGCTACACAGAAAAAAATCTCACTAAAATGTTGAATTTTTTTCATGGGGATTAGAAAGACAACTTTAGATTGCTGCAGAAACATGGGAAACCAAGTTTAAGGTTAGAAAAAATTATAAACGGAGGGAACCAAAAGTGAGAGATCCTTCAATCCCTATCCCAGACACAGTTATGTATATAGAAGGACTTGGCATCAGGCTCAGTGGAGCCTTTTTCTTTCCCTCCCTTTCCAGAGATTTTCAGTGTGTGTGTATGTGTAATCATGCTAGTCCCTGTAACCAAGCAGAGGGCAGTACACCCCTCCCACGCGCACTTTCAGCCATTCCTCTCCGATGCCCTCAGGTTCCAGTCTCCAACAGATTTTTTGGGAAATTGATCTGGACCATGAATTTTGATTCTGAGGATGCTGCATTCTTATTTTTATTCTGTCTTTTGTGTTTGTTATATTGTAGTTTTATGTTGTGAACCGCCCTATGGATTAAGGGCAATATATAAATTGAATAAATAACAACCTGTGCAGTTGTGAAATCATAGAATGCAGAGACATGCATTGCATATCTCTTGAATTAATGTACAATAAGGCCTAAGAGTAAAAAGAAGAATGTGTTACAAATTCTAACATAATAGTGCTATATGGCCTGAAGTTTCAAGGCAAAACAATGATTTGAAGGGCAGTCAGTTGAAGAGAATTCTGCTGTGATAGATGTAGTCAAAGTAAAACAGATACAATGATAGAAAGAGATCTTTGATTACAATATTCTCTTCTCTACTCTTTGTTTTTTCCTTTGTTGGCAACAGCCAGGGCTGATCCAAGACATCTTCCTGCCTGAGGCAGAAGAGCAAATGGGACTTCCCTCACCAAGTCAAAATGCATAGTACTCAAGGCTGGCAATGTTATTTTGGTGCCTGAGGCAGATATTCCTAAAGGTGCCTCTCATTTGGAGTAAAAACATTAGTAGTACTACTACTAGTAGTAGTAGTAGTAACAACAACAATATTTTCCTGCTCTTTGATGTCACCCAAAATCAAATGTCTGAGGCTGCTGCTTCACTCTGCCTAATAGTAGGGCCAGCCCTGGGAGCAGCTGTGTCTGTCTTCAGCTTTCCTATATATTTTCTTGCAGAACTGACACTAGAAACCAAACAACAGCCATGTTCTGAAGAATACTACTGCTTGGTGATTGTAGGAAAGCAAACTCACCTTGCATAAGGGAAAACTTGTCAAATTTCCATAGATTCCACCCATAATGTCAGATCTGCCTCAAGCCAAAATAGGATGGGATTATAGGGAGCAACATGACCTGAAAAGTGAAAAGAAAGCAGAGGCTAGACAATGCAAGGCGAAGCACAAACAAAGCTTAGTTGAGAGCTAGACTGAAAGCATTCTTTGACAGAAGAATCTGAATCCATTTGTTGTTTAGACTGGAGAAATAGTCTGAGTCACTTGTCACATTGCCTGCTCCGGTTGATTGGGTATTTTCAAGGCACTGGTTGAGCTCTTTGCAGTTCCTTCCTTTGACCAGATCTTAATGGTAGCATATAGGTTGAGTCTTTGGCCAAAATCTCTAGGGTCTGCAGCCTGTTTGAGTGGTCCAAATAGTCGTGATCAAACCCTAAAAGGCACAAAACCCAATGATAAACAAATTGATACATCACATGACAAACCTAAACAGCATCTTAAAAAGCAGAGACATTACCTTGCCAACAAAGGCCCATATAGTTAAAGCTATGGTTTTCCCAGTAGTGATGTATGGAAGTGAGAGCTGGACCATAAAGAAGGCTGATCGCCGAAGAATTGATGCTTTTGAATTATGGTGCTGGAGGAGACGCTGGAGAGTCCCATGGACTGCAAGAAGATCAAACCTATCCATTCTGAAGAAAATCAGCCCTGAGTGCTCACTGGAAGGACAGATCCTGAAGCTGAGGCTCCAATACTTCATAAGAATAGAAGACCACCTCATGAGAAGAGAAGACTCCCTGGAAAAGACCCTCATGTTGGGAACGATGGAGGGCACAAGGAAAAGGGGACGACAGAGGACGAGATGGTTGGACAGTGTTCTCGAAGCTACCAGCATGAGTTTGACCAAACTGCGGGACGCAGTGGAAGACAGGAGTGCCTGGCGTGCTCTGGTCCATGGGGTCACGAAGAGTCGGACACGACTAAACGACTAAAAAACAAAAACAACATCACCACTGTTTACAGAGCTAGCAAAAGAGTGGGAGTACATAGCTCTTTTGAGAAATAAGCCATTTCTGGATGAATGATTAAGTGAAAGAAAGAAAGAAAGAAAGAAAGAAAGAAAGAAAGAAAGAAAGAAAAAGTTCATTATGAAACATAGCTTTGATTTTCTACATACATGCTTATAGGTTAGCTGAAATGTGCAGGTTACTGACCAGCAACGTTGCCAAGTCACTAGTGTTCAACCAGCTCCAAATTACTTGGGGAAATTGCCAAGTATAATTGCCTATTCTTCCACTGCAAGCCTCTCTCCATGCCATGAGAGGTGCCAGGAAGTATATGTTTCCTGCCACAGTGTTGTACTCTGAGTACAGATCGTGTATGAAATCAAAACGTCCCAATCTTTGTGTTTCATTTTCCAGCTTTCCTCTTTGCATTTCTTTATGTATGTAGTCATTGTAAATAAATGTATGCAGCTGCTACCTTATATCTGTTCTGCCTTACTTAATCGCCTTAGAATAAATATTATGAAGGGTGCTGCAGAAATAGCTTAAATAAATAAAATCTGTTCTCATGGTGCAAAAAGCAAATAAACAAAAACTCTGCTTCACACATCAAAGTGAGCAGTATTTTTTCTTCAAGATACTATTTCTGTGCAAAAACAAGGCTATAATACCACAATCCTATGTAAGTCTACTGAGAAGTAACATCCATTAAATTCAATGTGATTTACTCCAATGTGAGTGTTCACAGGATCAGAGCCTAAGCTGTACAAAGCAGAGCATAGTCCGCTGACTGGGAACTGGCAGATGCTTTCCATTTCAACTAGGGCCAGGGCCTTTTCAGTACTGGCCCCGACTTGATGGAACGCTCTGTCACAATATACTAGGGTCCTGTGGGACTTGACATATTTCCGCAGGGCCTTCAAGACAGAGCCGTTCTGCCTGGCCTTTGGTTTGGACTCACTCTGACCCTTATGTTTCCCTCCCCATATGGTTTTGATTTATGGGCTACTACTAAAATGAGGCTGCATTTTAAATTGTATTTTAACCCATATTTTAACCCGTATTTTAATTAACTGCCCCCCATTATGTTTTATTGTAATTTTATTGGCTGAGCCTGGTTCTGGCCAGGGAGGACGGGGTATATATATAAAAAAAATTATTATTATTGTCTGCAAGGAAGCCACTTTTCACCATGAAATTGTGGCCATAGTTTGAGCTGATTCAGTGAAGTATCGCTGCAGATCTTTTTTCCTAAAATATACCTCTTGTTTTATCCTCAAGTGACTAACGGTGAAATCTGTAATCAAATATAAATAAATATAGTGCAAAACGATTGCAATTATAGCTGGCAAGACTTAGGTATGGGGTTGTGGAGACACTTTCCCTAAATAAGCGAACATATCATTGACATGATGAAAACATTGGTTGTGTTTGTGCATTGTTTAAGCCAACCTTGAACTCTCTCTTTCTAGAGATTTGCAGGAGCCAGGCAAAATCAGTGTTAGAACAGAGTAAGCAGCATTCTGGAGCTACCAACCCAGGGGAACTCTAGAAAAGAGAAAGTAAAGGAAGCTCTAGAACTTGTCGCTTGGGACAGATGTATATTGGTGTACTCTGTCAAGAGCTTCAGGACTTATAATTCTTTAGTTAGTGCTTGCGGCGGTGCCTAGGACTCCTCTAGGCTTTTGTGAGCCTTGGTCCAGAGAAGCAGAGTACCGTATTTTTCGCTCTATAAGACGCACCCGAGCATAGGACGCACCTAGTTTTTAGAGGATGAAAACAAACAAACAAAAATATTCTGGATCAAATGTTGTATAAACTACTGTATTTAATAAACAACCGGTATCTCAGAATCATATTACAGCCATGTAAAGTGAACAGCAGTCAACAGTGGCATTAAGAACCATCATCACCGTCATTAACAAATGAAGAGAGACTTTAAGGTTTGAGTACTCTTCTAGTCTTCTGTGAACCCCAAGAACTCATCACTGCTAGAGTCAGAATTTATGAAGCTCAGTTGCTCACAATCACTAACATCACTTTCTTCGTTATCTTCATGTAAAATACTTTCCTTTCCTTCTCCCCACTTTTTTCTCCCCCTCCCCAAGCAGCACAGTCCCCTTTTCCCTTTCACCCAAACTACTCAGGTGACGTCTGCAATTTCTTCCCTTCCCTGCTCCCTCTCCATTGCCCCCTACCATGACTCTCCACTCACCTACGGTACCTCCTCTCCCTTCACCCAGCTTCTTGGTCCCCCTCCTCTCCGTCCTCTTCCTCCCCTCTCTCAGTGAACAGCCTTCCCGCTGCTCCAAACCTTGAGGGGAAAGGGCAGGCTGCTGGCAGAGCAGCACCCCTCACCCCCATTCAGCAGCACAGGAGCACGGGGCTTCGGCGCACAGCCTTCCCGCTGCTCCACAGCTTCCCGGGACTGCAGGGGGAAGCCGAGGCTGCCGGCAGAGGAGCGCGGCTCCCCCCACCACCACCACCAAAGAGCAGCCCAAGAGCATGCCATACTCCGGCAGTTTGGCTCCAGGGACCACACATTCGCTCCATAGGACGCACAGACATTTCCCCTTACTTTTTAAGAGGAAAAAAGTGCATCCTATGGAGCGAAAAATACGGTACTTGTTCAGTTGTATTGCCGCTGCATACCAAGATGGGGTGGGGGCAGTGTGGAGTATCAGCAGGAACACTGGGTTGGCTCCGCTGGCTTGTTTGTACAATGCTGACCTCACCCCTACCGCTTTCTGCTCTAGTACACAGTAGTGGCACAAACGGAAGGAGTCACTTAAGTGGTGCAGCCCCACCATGCCATTCGCTGCTGTATATTTCTTCCATGCTATAAATCATATCCTCCTTCCTATAGCAACTCATTTCTGATTCGAGGATTTCCCCTGTGTTAGTGGCATAGTACTATATTCTTAATTGTAATTATAATCTATTTTGAAAAGTGTTACATTTATGCTTTTGAAAAGGATGGGAGTGTTGAACACAGATTTTTTTTTTATTTGCCTTGGCATGTTTCACAATAATATTTGCTATATTTATCTCTAAGAAAGATGGTGCATCCACCAGGATCTCGTGAGTTAGAGATTTGTTTTCCTTACATTGAAAGGTACCACCACAATTCATATATATTGACTCTTCAGGGCGGCAATACGTGTTGTCTTTAGGTAATGTAAAGTTTCTAAGTAAGTGGTAAAACTGAATTTTGTTACTCCTCACAATTACAGTGTCTTCATGGCTCTGAACAAAACCAAAATACAAAGGTCCATCAGTGAGCTGGAGAAAAAGAGATTGATGTGCGGTAATACCCCAACCCTGAAGGCAAATTCCTTTTCACCCCATCTGCTGTCTCAAATGCCAAGCCCTAGCAATGCCACATGTTCCAAAGTAACAAACATGGTTAATGTGTGTGAATCTTACTCATTGGTACAGATTTCTCACAGAAAAAAGACTGCTCCCCCCACCACTTTTTTTGGCTTGCATCGAATGCTGGAGTTGAGAAGCCAAAACTGAAATAGGAAATGTGTTGCTTTATCCTGAATTGAGGCCATGTAATATGTATTTTATGGTCATTTCATGTTATCTATTTATCTTTTCATCACAGTTGCTAGAGATGGGTGATCTCCCCACCACAAATTGGGCTCAGTAAACTGAGCTATTTTACATACCACAAGAGATTTTTTTCCCCCAGAAGGAGAAGCATATTTGTTGCAGCAAAAATGACAGAATCTTGTGGCAACTTAAAGACTAACCAATTTATCACGACATACATGTTTGTGGACTAAATTCCATTTCATCAGATGCATGGAGTGTTATCTTGAGTTACAGGTGTGCACAGGGGTTGGGGCAGGAGGGAGTTACAAGCAGTGAGATTGGAGGGAAAGAAAAGTAATGGCAATGATAATCTCATAATTAACAGTGGTAATTCAAAAAACAGTTATTAATGAAACAGACAGCCTGGCATTGGTAAGCCAATTTTAGCACATTATATAACAGTGTCTTTGATGAGTGGAGTACTTTGGGTTCTTGTTTTATTTATTTCTATATCCAGTGGTGTAATGCATAATTATTCCTTATTTTTGTTTTTGTTTCCTCATTAGCTTTTGCTAATTCCTGTTAGTTCACCAGACTTGCTGGCTGCATTACCCAGTGGCTTTTGCCACTTCTTCCTTTTAAACATTCTGCAGTTAACATTTGTACAAGGGTACACTACTAAAATGCATTTTGTGTCCTTGCACAATAAATGAGAAGAATGAAGGGAAAGAGGAGAGAAACAAAGAAAGAATTAGAAATCAGATTGGAGACCAACAGAATTTTGAGAATGATTTTTAAAAATCCAGAATTGTTTTGAACCTTGAACTGAGCAGCTGGATTTATCCCAGACCTACAGTAGGCTAGGCTGAAAATTAAGGTGGCCTGTATATTAGAAAGGGGCTCCCACTTGAAAGACTTAAAATACCAGTCTGTAATTAATATATAATATAATATAATATAATATAATATAATATAATATAATATAATATAATATAATATAATATAATATAAAATATAAATGTATCCTTTTCCAACTGTGTTTTCTAAGTCAGCTGTGAAGGACTGGAACCACCCTAGTCAAAATATTAAAAAATAAATAAATAAAAGTCCAGTAGCACCTTAGAGACCAACTAAGTTTGTTCTTGGTATAAGCTTTCGTGTGCATGCACACTTCTTCAGATACACTGAAACAGAAGTCACCAGACCTTTATATATAGTGTGAGGGTGGGGAGGGGGTTTTCTCAAGAGGGTCTTCTTTGGCGATCACTCGTAGCCGAGTAAGATTGTCTTCCATTAACACGGTTTTAACAGTGAGTCCGTAAGTGACTGTGGAGGCCAATTCTGGAACCACATGTCCTTCCACAGTGGGGACATTGGTTTCCGGGCAGGAGTTGATCACGGTGTGGATTTGCCAAGTGTGCCTTCCTCTTAGTACGTTTCTCCATTGCGTCCTGAGTTCGAGTGTCTTCAAAGCCCATGACACCTTTGGTAAGGGCTGTTCTCCAACTGGAGTGCTCGCAGGCCAGTGTTTCCCAGTTGTCAGTGTTTATACTACATTTCTAAAGATTTGCCTTGAGACAGTCTTTAAAACTCTTTTGTTGACCACCATCATTACACTTTCCATTTTTAAGTTCGGAATAGAGTAGTTGCTTTGGAAGACGATCATCAGGCATCCGCACAACATGACCAGTCCAAAGAAGTTGATGTTGAAGAATCATTGCTTCAACACTGGTGATCTTTGCTTCTTCCAGTACACTGATATTAGTTCACCTGTCTTCCCAAGTGATGTGTAAATTTTTTTGGAGACACTGTTGATGGAATGTTTCAAGGAGTTGGAGATGGCGTTTATAAGTGGTCCATGTTTCACAAGCATATCGTAAGGTTGGCAGTACAATAGCTTTATAAACAAGCATTTTGGTTTCCCTGTGAATGTCCCGGTCCTCAAACACTCTGCACTTCAATCGGGAGAAAGCCGCACTCACAGAGCTCAGGTGATGCTGGATTTTGGCATCAATGTTGGCCCTTGTGGAAAGATAACTTCCTAGGTAGAAGTGATCAACATTTTCCAACATTACACCATTGAGTTGGATTTGTGGCGCTGCAGAGGGGTTATTGTGTACTTGTTGGTGCAGCACTTTGGTTTTTTGGATGTTGAGTGATAGGCCAAGCTTTTCGTAAGCTTCTGCAAAGATCTTTAGGATGGTTTGGAGGTCATCCTCTTAGCGTGCGCACACTACATTGTCATCAGCATACTGAAGCTTTGTGACAGAAATTATGGTAACCTTACTCTTTGCTTTCAGCTTGTTCAGATGGAAGAGCTTTCCATCTGTTCGATATATGATTTCTACTCCGGTGGGGAGTTTCCCTTCAACAAAGTGTAGGATCATGGCAATGAAAATAATGAATAGAGTTGGGGCAATAGCACAACCCTGTTTAACACCTGATCCCACTGTGAATGGTTCACTTTGAGAGACATTGTTATCTGCGATTATTGCTGTCATATTATCATTGAGGAGCCGAATGATGTTTACAAATTTATCTGGGCAGCCAATTTTCAAAAGGGTAGTAGGAGATGGGTGACTGACTCAGTGGGTACGGTAAACCTGCTGACGACTGTTAACGACTACAATTAGTCCTACAGGACAAAGCTTATATATATATATATATATATATATATATATATATAGACCCACTATATATAAGGGTCTGGTGACTTCTGTTTAAGTGTATCTGAAGAAGCGTGCATGCACACAAAAGGTTATACCAGGCTTCCTCA
The DNA here is from genome assembly GCF_964270895.1 of Podarcis filfolensis. Lineage (NCBI taxonomy): Eukaryota > Metazoa > Chordata > Lepidosauria > Squamata > Lacertidae > Podarcis > Podarcis filfolensis. Next base: position 70,276,240 of record NC_139603.1, read on the forward strand.
ACCTCGGCCCTCCAGATGTTTTGAGACTACAATTCCCATCATCCCTGACCACTGGTCCTACTAGCTAGGGATCATGGGAGTTGTAGGCCAAAAACATCTGGAGGGCCGAGGTTGAGGAAGCCTGGCTTATGCCAAGAACAAATTTGTTGGTCTCTAAGGTACTACTGGACTATATATATATATATAGACTGTGTCAGACCAACATGGCTACCTATCTGAATCTGGAAGCACCCTAGTCACAATTTGCTATGATAGCTGCTGTTCATCTCCCTTTCCTACATTCACCAATTCTGCCTGGCTCCAGGTGTATTTGTTTGGGGCAAGGACTGAAAAGCGGGTGGAGCCCTAATTTGGAGATGACTTAGCCCATTAGTTGCCTCCTGCAGCTTCAAACTCTGCTGCGTCTGTGTGCTCTACTGCTGGGTTCTAGAGAGTGTGAGTTGTCTCTTTGCTACTTCTTCAGAGGCCAGCTCAATCACAATGTCAACTAAGTGACCCTTTGGGCAAATGTCGGATGTCCTAATCTGCCCTTACAATTGGCTCATTCATTGAAAGGAAGAGTTAAATTTGTTGGATGATGTGCAGATTAAGCCAAGAAAACAAGAGTAGGCCATCTAACAGTATGGTGATTCTCAGCTGGTTACTCAAAGTTTATTGATTAGCTGATTTATTTACACCAGCTTGGAATTGTGTGTGTGTTTGTGACTTTTGGATCTCCCTACTGCAATTGTTCTATACCACACTGGGGGGGGGGGGTGACACATCCCAACTTTGCTTGTTTTTTTAGAAGACAGCATTAGAGTGTTCCCCCTTCCCCAATTTAATTTACACACACACATACACAAGGAGAGAGAGAGATGTAGGACGTAAGTAAGGGCAGAATAGAACCCTTAATCTTAATTATGCATTCTGCAGTATTATAAATGACTAAAGATTACTTCCAATGTTGGTATAATCTTATAGTGTGCAGATGTGGCTCTCTTTGGTATATGCCATCTTTACTGAACTCACAATTTCCATAATGCTGTCACATTCTGCATGGGAAGCAGATTTACAGATAGGTAATCCATGTAAGGTATTTTAAAGACAGCTTATTAAAGGATTGAGGCCTGCTGTTAAATTACATATGCTTTCAATTGCTATGAGGAGCAAACAGTATCAAGAAGTACAATAATTTAGCTACAGCTGGAGAAAGGCCTATTTAAAGTTTCGATGACAGATCCTTTAAACTTTTTCTTTAAAGTTCTTTTCTGCTTTATATCTATCCCTGTGTCATGTGGGGTTCTCTTTTATATTGTATAATTTCACCAGAAGGTCTAAAGTGTGTGTGTTAAGAAATTGAAATTTGGTCTTCAGACTGATACACTGAGTTTACAAAATGATTTGAGGGTTCCAGTCTCCACACTTGATGGCATTATCTAAACACCTGACAGTAACGACTAAGTCTTTGCATTTTTAGCATTGCTAATTATAAACGGCTCAAATCCACGTTCAGCGCTTATACCACCGCCTTCTTCAGTGAAGTGAGCTGTGATTATCCTGTTTTGTACATGAAGTTGTTAGAGCATATTGGATAGTGCCCCCCCATCTGTCTCTGAAAACACAAGACAATGTGTCACTTAACATGCCGTCTGCTCTCGTTTACCCCCTCTAAAATGGCTCAAGATTTTCATTCAGTGTTGTTTCTTTTGTCTCATAAAAAGTACATGTAATATTGGGTTTGCAAATTTCATGTATGTATAAATTTTAAAAGCTGCAATGTTGGGATCTGGTGCCAAGACCTATTTGTCCAGAATTACAGTGCTGCAGAAGTGCAACATTATGCAGACACAAAGCGTATAGAGCTAAAGGGAGACTGTGAAGCAGTCGTTTCATAAAGGGAGCCAGGCCACGTGTTTGCATGTGAGCATCATTACAATCCGGGGGGCGGGAGGAGAGCTAGCAAAGCAAACACTATTATATCCTATATCCTTGAGCCATTATTGCAATTGGATTTCAGAGCTTTAGCCTGAATGACTATTCGAGCCTGTGTCAAATTTTTGGATTGGTGGTTTCTCTCTCATGTGTGTGTGTGTGTGTGTGTGTGTGTGTGTGTGTGTGTGTGATAAATGATGCTGCCCAAACTAGACAGTTTCTTTTGATGCTTTATATTTCTGTTAGGAAGCGTGTGATTTTTAATATAGTATGAACTTTTTTGCATTAATAATAAATATATGCAAGGTTATTCAGACCTATGGAGAGACAGAAATGCTAAAATCACCACCCTAAAATGTTCAAAATATAATTTGCTATTCTAATTAGCTTCACTGCAAAATATAGCTATCTCAGGCTATTAAATCTTTTTTTAATCTAAATACGCCTTTTTTTGCCTTCCTTAAGGTACTATCAGCTGACCAAATATTCCTATCAATAATGTGAAAGTGAATATGTTATACTGTTCCCATTTAATAAATGTAAGGTAATATATTTTTATTTTGAAATATTTATAGAGTAAATTAACGAAATGGTGTTTCCACCCTTTTCTAATAAATCTCCTTTTGTATAGGTGTTAGAGGTTAATGGGTAGATTTTAAATTGCATTACACTTTTTGTAATAAATGAAATTATAAGACCTTTATTAAGTCATATTTTGCATTTGTTTATATTCTCCCTGTATAGTGGAATCTCAGGTTGCGAACGTGATCCGTGTGGGAGGCACGTTCGCAACCTGCATCTGCGCACAAAGTGCATGCACAAAGCAGTTCTGCACATGCGCGAGCGCCGAAACCCAGAAGTAACCCGTTCTGGTATTCCAGGTTCGGCGCAGTGCGCAACCCGAAATTGCATAACCTGAAGCGTCTGTAACCCGAGGTACTACAAAACAAAACAAATCTGAACAATAGAAACTTCAAAATCAGGGGGTGAATCTTGCAGATTTGTGCTAATGGTAAATATCCACAAGCTGTTCCTACTGCAAGAAAAAATAATTGCTTATAAAAACAAATCTAAGATGTACTTTTTAATTCTACTTTCAAGCTGCAATTTATTTGCCTTGATTTGTAAAATGTCTTCAAGAAAGTCAATAAAGACATTAATACCACTGAAAAGAACTTTAAATACCAGGCTGTAAAAATGATCAATTATTGATTAGTTAATTTTGTTTTCTGCATGACTGCAAAATTGGAAATATAGTACCAACACACATCATTAAACTAATCAAATATTACATGAAATAAACTTGCTTAAATAAATGTAAAGCGTATGTCTAATTAAGCAAAACAAGAAGTGTAAATAACATTGTATTAATAAGTTGAAGTGCCAAGTGCCAGTGTTTATGGGGAAATATTTTGAAATGACAAGAATATTGGGGTGGGGATGGGACTGTTTGAAGGTCAAACTAAATTCAGAATTATAAGTGAAAAAAATTGAAATGTAAATACCTAGATCTTTGATAGTGAAGTAATTAAAATGTATGGTTTTGCCTACTGTGTATAATAAGGGCTTATATTTGATCAACCATAAAAGTTATTTAATCATTTTAACCTTGGAATTCTACCCCACAGAAAAAAAAATCTACTTAATGGAAGTTAGCTGAGAAGCATTAGAGTATCACAACATCAAGACGGCTGAGCGAGAGGGCATGGAAAATTCAAGCACAGCTTATTTCTGCCATAATACTATAGCGGGTTGCATGACAACCAGTGGATGTGGATTTTGAAGTTACTTTATCCTTATTCAATGAGCAAATACTTAGCCTGTATTTATTTTGATAATTTCTATAATCAATCAGGTATTGAAGGCCTAATTTGTAGCATACTCTCACTGTGATTCCAAGTGCCACATATTAAGTGTTTAACAAGCTCAGATGGCTTCAAAGAACAACAGAGCCCAAGTATTTATCTAGATATTGTGCCAGTCTTGGCAGGGCTAAGGCAATTGCAAAGTAGAATCCTGGAGGCTGAAGAGCTTTAAGACAGAAGAAAAAATAATCATATTTACGTGTGTACATAAATATGTTCTATTTAGATCCCACCTTTCCTCCTAGGAGCTCAAAGTGGCAAATGTAGTTCTCCCCTTCCTGATTTATTATCACAACAATCCTGTGAGGTAGGTTGGCCTGAGGTATAGTGGTGGGCCAAAGGTCACCCAGTGAGCTTGGTGATTAAGAGAAGATTTGAACCCTGGTCTCTCAGGTCTTAGTCCAACACTCCAACCATTGCACCAAACTGGATTACACCAAATGAGCATGAATTCCCATGCCCCCAAATGCAACAGAAGCTTGCATTCGGTCTAGCTGGGGTCTACAGAAGGCCCAAATAGGAAGAAGCATTTTGAAGAGTTCCCCTAATCTCAACGGTCTCCTTTCCTGTACTGCAAGTCAGAGACCCTGGAGCATAAGGGAGAGCTGAATTATTCCTATACAGTGGTACCTTGGGTTAAGAACTTAATTCGTTCTGGAGGTCCGTTCTTAACCTGAAGCTGTTCTTAACCTGAGGTACCACTTTAGCTAATGGGGCCTTCCGCTGCTGCCACCACACCACCGCCGCACGATTTCTGTTCTCATCCTGATGCAAAGTTCTTCACCTGAGGTACTATTTCTGGGTTAGCGGAGTCTGTAACCTGAAGTGTTTGTAACCTGAAGCGTCTGTAACCCGAGGTACCACTGTATATCAGAAAGGTCATGAGGAGGAAGATTCTGGCTGGGAGGGATTGGCATGATATCTGAGTGGAGCCAACGTAGGTTCTCATGGCACTTAAATAGCTACAGAGGCTGAACACAAATAGATTTTCCTGTCCTGGAGCATGTTGATTCAATTGATAAAGCTGCTATCCTTTGCCTTCTTACCAGGGAGGAAGCCCAACTAAGCTCAGTGGAACTTATTTCTACACATATTCCTATACTTCTCTACTTACTCTTACACTTACTTGTATAGGATTGTGCTATAGATGTATGGAGCAATTTGAACATGTAAATGAATGTATCATTTGTATACAACGAGCAAAGGTCTCTTACTTTCCCCAAGGTGCTCAAGGTGGCATACATAACTCCTCCCGCCTCATGTTATCCTCATAACAACCCTACAAGTTAAGGCAGTAGGCCAGCCTCTTTCACAGAAGCATGACTTATTCAATGTCTGTTCTTCCTAAGGAAATTGAGGCCTCTTCCATCCTAGACCAAATATCTCCACAAATTCGGCAAAAGTCCGTAATCCCCAATGGAGTTATGACTGGGTTAATTTAAAGTATAATTTGACTAAGGGAGAACCTTTGAAGTGACATTCTAAATTACAGAAGAGTCGTGATGGAAAATTGTTTCAATATCCAAAAATTATTTTGCTTAATCATTTTGCATTCAGCTCTAGTTCCCGCCTAACATTGCGGTCAAGGTCCCTGGGAGCTTGGCTTGTGCTACGATATCCCTTCATATAGACATTGCAAGAAAGGAGTTTCTGACTGCTTCAGTATATATGAATTGTTGTAGTGGGGCGGGGGGTTAGCTGCAATTTAGAATGACAAACCAGTACTACCTTGCCTTCATTCACCCCTAAAATCAGAAGGAGTCTGGGGTGCTTCTGGATATCTGCAACCGCACCCCTAAGGTTCTTCATTCATGGACTTAAACAGTCCTCCAGCAGGAGCAGACAAGAAAGTCATGGGTGCCAGTCTTTGGTCGAAAGGCAGAACTTCATAACAGCCTCCCCATATTATCCTTCTTAATCTGGACTATGGTATTCTACAGAGAAGAGAACAGTCAAAAATGAAATGCACCACACTATTGATTAAGATTATTGAAGCATGTGGCCACTGTTGTCTGAAATGTTTCTATAACTATTGCTAGGACAAATGTTTTGCAATCTTGAACAGAAGGCTTGTGTTGCTGCTTGAGTGCTCATCATCTTGGGACCGCAGGACTACTCTAGATGTCAGTATTCATTGTCTTGCACAGAATGATGATGCAGCAAAAACACTGAAATAACCAGCAAGATATAGAATTCATTTGTATATAATGCATTTGTTCTACTTAGAGTAAACTCATTGAAATTAATGGACCTAAGTTAGTCATGCCCATTAATTTCAATGAGTCAAGTCTGAGTAGAACTAACATTGCATGCAAACTATAATGCAGGCATACAGAAGTTCAAATCAAACCTGTCTTTTTTTACGGTGTTTTATCAGTGCACACAAGCATGTTGTTAATATAGAGAAGAAGATGCAAATTAACCGAAGGAACTGAAAGCTGCATGCATGCTCCAACTTCAAATTAATTTTAGAAAATTTTCTACTTTCTTCAGGCTTCCCTAAATGAAACCACTGCAATCCTCCCCATGTAAAATCGTAGCTCCCAATGTAAAATACCAAAGTAAGATAATTCAGGAGGAGTGGGTCACTGAACAGACTGAACCAGAGGAACAATTTTATTTATATTTTTTCACTTCTCTGCATTTGGTTCTAGAGTGGCTTCAAAAATTAAAATATGAATAAATTACAAGACACATAATAAAAAATAACCAGCAAAAACAGGACAGGCAGACAGATTTTTAAATATCTAAAGCAGTTTACAAACCTGCGAGGGTAAAAAAGGGGATTTGCTTGGTGCCTAAAAGAAAGCAAGGGCAGCTCAGAGGTGGATGTTGCACAGCCAAAAAGTCCCTCTCAAGTTGACACCTTCTTCACCTCTAGCAAGAAGGGATAGAGAGAAGAGCCTCCGCTAGTGATCTCAAAGTGCAGTCAGGGGGATGTGGGAGAAAGTTCTTCAGGCTCAGTCCCATCAAGATGGGAATCTCCTGCAATTTGTGTAAGTTTTATATAGAGTTTGCAAACAACACAAACATGTCTACCTTATGACTTAATTTGCATGACTTGCAAACGTGCCCCTACATTACCAGCTCAATTTCATGATCTTCTTTTTATTCATTTAACAAAATGTATATACCGCTTGGTTGTAAACAGAGCCTTTGAGTGACTTACAAAAGATAACATTTAAATTGTCAATAAAAGGCAAAGTTAAAAATGGATATTAAAAAAATATCAAGGTATAGTTAAAATCAATGCTTAAGCTAAAAACAGATTGAAACACAAGCAATTTTCTACAAGTCTGGATAGACTGGCCTGAACAAAACTGTGTATAGCAAGTGCTGAAAATAGTACTGTGACGGTGTTTGCCTGATCAATAGGCAGGGTATGGGTAATTCCATGCTAAAAGAGCAATTTCTTACAAGTGCAGAACAAATATTGTGTAATGGCAGCTGTTTCACAGATCAAGTGGTTGAGGAGGCATATATGGACTGAAGTAGCCTTGAAGGTGATAGACTTTTGGGTAGCCCAGTTCAGAGACTTCCTTTTCCATTAGCAATGCAGCATCTATTTGCCCTTTGGAAGGAAATGTTTCTCAATAACCATCCGTTTTGAAGAAGAATCCAAGCTGTTCCCTGACATCCATTTAAATTGTCCATACTGCGCATTGTCAACATGGAGCCAAGTTCTCTAAATTATGAGAGGAAAATTCTGTGATTTGGGTCCTGCTGCGACATGTCATCACCCCTCCTTGCCAACTGTGAGCCATTAAAGAGCACAAGAGAGAGATGCATGCAGAGCACCTTGCTCCAGATTAAACTCACTCTTAGTTTTTGACTGATATTAATGACTATATTTTGACTGTTGCGATGAATATTGAATGCCCACAGGAAAGCAGAATTAATTAAACTTTGTGATGACTACTGGACAACTACTAGCGTTTGCCTAGGGATCAACAGGTGGGTTCCTACTTTCTGGAGGGGAAGAACATTATTGAAGAAGGTTGCGTTCCTGGAACCGATCAAGTTGTGCTTTCCAAAAATAAAAGAAGTCAGCTGGTGGTCTTGCTTTTAATTATGGAAGACTGTGAGAGTTGCTATGACACATTTGTTTCATTTATGAGGAAGATGTTCTTGTATTTTATTAAGTCTTTTGAAGAACATCTGTAACTCGCTGATAAGATTTTCTTTTATATCATGGATAGCAGAGTACAGTTCAACTCCATCAAGTACTGAGTCCCCGATATGTTTACAGAAGACTTTCACCTCTGAAGTCAAAATTCACCAAGCGCTGCTGCCTAGGTATAACGCTGTCATATCTATCCGTTTATTTTGGGAGAATATTTTGTTAGGCACAAGGTGCTCCTCTGGATTTGGCTAAGTCCTTGAAGGCTCCCCACCCCCCACGAACCTTAATTAAAATAGAGTCAAAAATAAAACAAGAAAGAAGCTCTTTTAATAGAAATAAAGTATCCCCTCTTGGATAAGTCTTGAACAGATCTCCCCCTCCCTTTTCATTTGCAGTAGCACTGCAAAGAGAAGCTACTCTGGCACATGCCAAAGCAGCCTTTGCAACCACATTCCCCATGCCAGGCCTCCAGGCAGCATCTCCGCTATGAATGAGCCTCTTTGTAACACTGATCAGTTGCAGCTTAGGCACCATGTTCTCCCTATAAGTTGCCCTTCACCTGAGTAACAGTGACATTGCCACGTAACCAATCAGATCTGCATATATGATGATGTCATGGAGGGCAAATACAGCTAATCTAGAGTAAGGGCAGAGGGACACGGGTGGTGCTGTGGGTTAAACCACAGAGTCTAGGACTTGCTGATCAGAAGATCAGCGGTTCAAATCCCCGCGACGGGGTGAGCTCCCATTGCTCAATCCCTGCTCCTGCCAACTTAGCAGTTCGAAAGCATGTCAAAGTGCAAGTAGATAAATAGGTACCGCTCTGGTGGGATGGTAAGCAGCGTTTCTGTGTGTTGCTCTGGTTCGCCAGAAGCGGCTTAGTCATGCTGGCCACATGACCCGGAAGCTGTACGCCGGCTCCCTCAGCCAATAAAGCGAGATGAGTGCCAAAACCCCAGAGTCGGTCATGACTGGACCTAATGGTCAGGGGTCCCTTTACCTTTTTAGAGTAAGGGCAGTTCTGCTTAAACCTTATCATGAAATAGCTGTACAATTGGATTTAAAGGTTTCAGTGAAATATTTTCACCATCATCACTGTTATTTTAAAAAACCTTTAGATCCCTGTTCATTAAGGACCCCCCCCCCGTTTTTAGGGTTACTGATAAAAAAGCTGCTTCACACAGACTGGTAATAGATTTCCTTATGGTGCCACTAGGATATACTTTCCCCAGAGTCTACCTATGCATTCTGTATCCCTCCCCACCCCTACAAAAAATAATAAAAAAATAATTCCCCGGTCCCCATAACTTGAGACATGGACTTTTCCTCCTAATTTGTGTTCAATGGGAATAGCTAGATTCTAGAATGCTACTGGACTTTTGACTCTCTTAAGACTGTAAGAGTGATAACCATCACCATTGCTGGAAATTACTTCATACTTTTCACTAGATGAGTTGAGCACAAAAGTTACCCTGGTCATGTGCTGGGCTAGGAGCTGAGCACCTGTGCTGGTTCACTTCTAGAAAAAGACAGAGATAGGCCATTCTAGGATTATGAACATTTGGAGAGTTGCTACACTCTGATGTTGTACTACTGAATAGTTATACCTACCTACCTACCTACCTACCTACATACATACATACATAATTGTATTTGTATGCTGTTTTTTCACTAACAAACACACAGTGCAAAAACAACTCCATAATAACACAATAAATCAACAACATATTAGCAAATATAACAACATACCAAAAAAATCAGTACTATAAATATAACAATATTACATGAACAGTATTACAATAGCAGACCTTATTCCTAGAAAGACCTTTCCCATGATGTTGCTCACAGTCCCTCTGCTGCAGCAGCAACTACTTATGTATAGGGTTAGGGTTAGGGTCATTCAGGTAGCACTGTATGAATGTTTTCAAAACCTGTACATAAGACTAGAGCACAATATCCTTAGTCCACTTATTTGTATTGTACAGTCTGCTAAGGTTAAAGGAGCATTTTAATTTGTCCTTCTCCTGCATTATGCCATTCTTTCCCAGCCTTGGGTCTTCAGATGTGTCGGACTACAACACTCATCTATCCTGACATCTATCCTGAGGATAATGTGGGTTGTCCAGCAATATTTGAGGTCCCAAAGCTGCATTAAAGCATCACAACCCCCTTTTTGTATGTGTGTGACTCTGGTTTGGAATCATGTTCCAAACTCTTACGAAAAAGCCATTAGACATACAACACATTCGGACAATTATTAATGAGGTAAAATTAATTAGGATTAATCTTCTCCTAGTGGTGGGCCCCACAGACAATTACAATTAGCAGCTTGCTGCTTACTGTGTGTATTTCTTGTCAAGTTAATGCATACGAATTTGTCTCTGATATCTTTTGTTTATTAAATATATATGATTAAATTTAATTAACCCATAAATAGGAGTATAGGCTTAGCTCATCTAATTGCAAGTAGCATGCACTTTTTCTCCTCAGAAATAAGTTATTGAACTTAATGAACAGATTTAAAACCTCCAGTTTAGCAGGAAATCATATGCCAGTGAATAGAGAACTGCATTCTGAAGCATATTTGGCATCCTCTGGGTGTAGATTCTTATGCAGCCAAAAATGACACCATCCACACAAAAGAAGGAGGCTCAGGGAAACCCCAAGGTTTGAAAAAATTCAAAAGGAAATATTTTTTTGGGGGGGGGGGCGGAATCCTGAGAAAAGGAAAAAAATAGTAAGGCATACATTTAAAGAACCTAACTTCCACCAAAGAACTGCAATTTACTCCTCCCACACCTACTATTCCCAGCATGCTTAGCAAACTAGAGTTTTAAGGATTCTTTTGGGGGAAGTAATCTGCCTTAAATGTCTGGTGTGTCCAGTGATGACTAATTATGCTCAGTGGTCACAGAATGCTGGGTGATTGTTGAAAGGAGGAAGAGATGAAACAGCAGAGCAAGGGAAAATGAAATATGCATGGCTAGCTGACCTCTTGGCAGTTATATTCCAAATCTAACTATTTTATAAGAGCAATGGCAAAATGCCCACATGTTAGCAATCTCGAAACCATGCTATTTTATTATATTTAATTTTTATGCTATTTACCGGTATTTATTTTGCAAAAAAGCCTATGCACACCTGAACACAAGTACGATATGATATGATAATCTTTATTGTCATTGTCCCATACAGAACAACGAAATTGAAAAAATCTACATCAGACATTCAAAAACCAACAAGTGATTTATATTGGGGTCAATGGGATTCACTAGTGGGTAAATGTGTTTAGGATTATAGTCTAAATTGTCTTTCTGACTGGGGCTGATAATCAAAGGCAAAAATATAACCCTTGATATAGCCTTATTCCTTTTAAAATTGGGTACCAAATCTGTGGCTGCAATGAAGTGTAATGTTGAGATTCACAAAACAAATATTCATCTACATACGTACTTGATAAACACCAGTTTAAACTTCGATTTTGATTTCACCAGCCTGGTGTCCTCCAGATATTTAGGACCATATCTCACCACATCAGTTGTGAATATTGGTCACAGCTGTGCTAAAAATGTTACATAGGTTTGACATCTCATCTTTGTCAATTATGAGAATTTCAGTTTACAAATCATTATTTGTTTTGTTGATTCAGTTGTTTGCTGCCTTTTATTATGATACCTTTTATATTTGTAGAGCTACTCGTGAAGAGCATGGAGTTTGTCTGTGAGCTGATTGTTCCCCATACGGATATCAGATTAGCTATGAATTCAGCCTCAGCTCCCCATGCGTAATATGTTGAAACCAGGAGAAAGAGGGTTGTAAGTTGAAAAATGCACATATACTGTGTACAAGAGTTTGCATAACTGTGACTCTAATGTTAGAGCATCTGCCTTGTACTCAGAAGGTCCCAGGTTTGTTCCCCAGGTAGGAATGAGAGAGGATATCTGTCTGATACTCTAGATATCCACTGCCAGTAAGTACAGACAATACAGAGCTAAATGGACCAATCATTCAGTACAAGACTGCTGTCCTTTTTCCTATGGAAATGTCTTTGGATATAACTTGATTTGCTCTGTGTGAGCATATAGGAAATAGTCATGCCACATGTCGCAGTCTGTTATGGTTACAGTGCTACTCACATTTAATATTAAGCCCCTATTCGTTGTATATTGCATTTTTTGAAACATCTAGAATAAGTTTTTATTTATAGGTTATTGTGATGATGGGGTCTTGCCATCTGTAATGTTTCATGTTTTGCAGATTTATTGTACACCTTTAAACAGACAATTAATTTTCCAGCTTCCTATGATATAGTATGTAACCTTCAGAATAACAGCACTAATTGCTCTGCGATGAGCTTCTTTAAATAGGCTATTGGTTTTAGGTATTTGTTTTGGAAAAGGTATTCTTTAAAAACCAAAGCTCTTCGGCTCTATCCAAGCCCACTTCCTCCTAGTAAGATCCAATCACACTTTACTTCTTCAAGTGACAAATATTTCCTGGTTTCATTTTGTAAGCTTTTTTTCTTTTTCCCTTTCTTGATTTCAGAGTGCTCTCCACTAAAGCAATCTTCCAATAATCACATGTCCCTCATTGTCCAGGATAAATCAAGCATATATAACATTTCAAATTGCAACACCCTCCCCACAACCCCACCTTGAAATGTTGGATGGGATTTAAAGTGGGGAAAACATGCATCCACAGGAGAAAATCATACTTGAAACTAGCTTGTGGCTTACTGTTTTCATCACAAAACATAGGAATGGAATTTTGTGCCCCAAAACCAGCAAGGAAAGCTCCAGCCGTATCCATGGTTCTCTCTTGTACATACATCCCTCTCTATCTCTCTTCTCCCTCCCTTTTGTAACCATGATAGCAATTTTCATTTAAAATTAAGGCAGATTGATGATCTTCAGTGTCTCAAAAATGTTTGCTGTACAATTCAGCACTTACTCTTGAGCAAGTTGCCCTTTTATTGCAGCTGTAGAATTGGCACAGAATTCAATTTTACCAGTAGAAACCCTGGGTATAATCTCTTGCAATGTACATAAACAGCAAGCACTTCACACAGTTTAGTTGCTACTTCCATTGCAATCCTATCTGTGCTGTCATCTTCAGGCTCTGATTGTAGTGTTCACATAAGCTTAGCATCAGTCATCACTGGTTCTGGTCTCTGTTGGTTCCGCTACATATTGCAACATATTTTTTTCCTTATACATTGCTTCCCTACTTTTTCCCCCTTTTCCATTTCTACATTTGACCTGTGTGATTACTATAGTTCGGTCTATGTAGTGCTGCTTGTGAAAAATATTCAAGAGTTAGAAGTGGCCAGAATGTTAACTGGTTCAGATCGTGGAGGCCACATTACACCAGTCCTAAAAGTTGTTCAATTCTGGTTTTTGCAATATAAAGCTTTATACTGCCCTTACTTTGCACATCTGAGAAATCTCTTCCTATATTCACACATAAACAGAATTGTAGAGTTGAAAAGGACCCTGAGCATCATCTAGTCAAACTCCTGCAATGCAGGAATCTCAGCTTCATCATACATGACAGATGGCCATCTACACAGCAGCGTGCGTTGAGATCATAAGAGGAAGCTCTTCCACAAGCTTGCATACCACCTGAAGAGCGTTAGAGGGAAGTACACAAAGCCTAGAGTGCTTGGAGTTGATATTAGCCCTCAAGTACAAAATGTTGGGACACGGGTGGTGCTGTGGGTTAGAGCCTAGGACTTGCTGATCAGAAGGTCGGCCGTTCGAATCCCCGTGATGGGGTGAGCTCCCGTTGCTCGGTCCCTGCTCCTGCCAACCTAGCAGTTCGAAAGCATGTCAAAGTGCAAGTAGATAAATAGGTACCACTCCGGCGGGAAGGTAAACGACATTTCCGTGCGCTGCTGTGGTTCACCAGAAGCGGCTTAGTCATGCTGGCCACATGACCCGGAAGCTGTACGCTCGCTCCCTCGGCCAATAAAGCGAGATGAGCGCCGCAACCCCAGAGTCAGTCACGACAGGACCTAATGGTCAGGGGTCCCTTTACCTGTACCTTTACAAAATGTTACATAAGATATGGCCTTCAGTCTCTCTTTACTATCTATATCAGGAAAGGTCACTAGACCTCCACTATACATGTGTTTTTCCTGGCCACAACAACCCCTCACTTTGCACCATGTAGAGCTGACAAGGTGCTGCTTCTCACCTGGCTAGTGACACTTCAAGTAGGTACCTCTTGTTTCCTTCTTGCAAGAAATTAGATACCACCTGCCTTGAAGGGTCACCTTCTGAGTGAGAAGCACCTTATGTGCTGTTTTTGGCTTGAGCAATGCTCTTTCCTTACTTCGTTGCATTTACTGACACTGTACTTGCTAACTTCTGTCAAAAGATAGATAACACTTGGAACAAATAATTTCTTTCTTTCTTTCTTTCTTTCTTTCTTTCTTTCTTTCTTTCTTTCTTAACTTCTATACCGCCCTGCACCTGAGGATCACAGGGCAGTTTGCAATATAAAAACACAAAAACGCATAACATAATAACAAGCAGAAAAATAATAACACCGCTCCTCCCGTCTCTCTCATGCACACAGAGAGTTTTAAAGGCCATAGGTAGGCTAATCAACCCAAGGCATGAGAGAATGTTTTTGCCTGGTGCCTAAAAATATGTAATGAAGGCTCCAGGGGAGCCAGCCTGGGGAGACCATTCTCCAAGTGGGCAGCCACCTCTTAAACAGAAAGTGGAATTTAATTTTTAAATCTGTAAATTTCTTTCATTCTGCTGCATAGATTATACCAGGGGCGGCTGACCTGCAGTCCAACAACATCTGGAGGGCCACAGGTTAGCCAGTTCTGGGTTAGACAACGGAAGTATAACACTGCCATCAATTAGAAGAGGGAAGAAATAAATTGGAGTTGCCTCATAATTATAGCAATAATATTACAATATGTTATGTAGCAGTGCTAGAAATGATTTTCTACACCATTGGAGTTTGCCGTGTGATGTTGGCCACCTTTGGTTTCCTTCTGTTGCTCGTTCTCTTGATTTTACAGGCATAAGAAGACTGTTTATTCAAAGAGCACCTTGCACTTGCAATGGGTTGCTGTTGAATCTAAAGCTTTGCCTGTCCCCAGGTCCCTATTACGTGATTTAGACTGGATTGCTGCTGTGTTTGTGATGTCTTTACTGTCTTTCCTCTCTGCTCCCCATATTATTTTAAAACTCCCTTTATATTTTACGGCACTTTAGGATGAACATTATACCAAAGCCAGAAACTGAGTTACGAAGAAAATACCTTATTCTTCTTCACAACTCAAAAGCAATACCTAAACTTTTCTTGCTGGCTACAGAATAAATGCTGCCTGAATGAGTAATGATTAGAAAGCTTTTGGAACTGTATTACCATAGGTGACAGCTCTGAGGAG
The DNA here is from genome assembly GCF_964270895.1 of Podarcis filfolensis. Lineage (NCBI taxonomy): Eukaryota > Metazoa > Chordata > Lepidosauria > Squamata > Lacertidae > Podarcis > Podarcis filfolensis. Next base: position 70,291,553 of record NC_139603.1, read on the forward strand.
ATAGGCAGGTAATGTTAAGAGGCAAGGATAAGAGGCTATGACATTATGTCTGGAGGGTTAAGGACTCACAGTCAAAGCTTGAACTGCTATTACTGGATCAATACTTCTCAGTTCAACACTTATCTTGACTACTGGTTAGAGGCTTTTGTAGATATGAACACTGAGAGAGCAAAATAAAAGTGAAAAAAATGATTGTTGCTGTTCACTTACATGTGGATTGCTGAAGTTATTTAGGTTTCAGATCCACAATTCGCTTTTTTCGTGGGGCAAAACGCCGATGACCTAAAAACAGGATAAATGAATTACCGGAATGTCTCCCCCCCTGTTCTTCCTTTATTTTCTGCCAATAGGAAGCAAAACTCTTTTCTTCTTTGTACAGGTCTCCTTTAAATTCCATTTCTACGCAACACAACCTCTTTTTCACACTTTACAAAACAATTATCTTCTCTGGAAATATTACACCTTTTAACATTTAGTGCCCCTGGAGGCCAGTGAACATCACGGAAATGGGCCATAATGTAGCTAATATTTTCCCAAGAGGCCCAGAGGTGGTGGAACATTTTTATAACCCTGGGAACTGAATTTAAAGGCTACAATTTATACATTTTGTTAAGCGCTGTGTTTTTTGTACGTATATTGATTCATAGCCTTAGCTGAGTATGCTGCACACAGCCACCTCTTGGCTGCACCAGCGGCTAGTTGCCATGCTGGGTGTTGCATACCCGCCAACATTTCTCCGATGAAAATAGGGATGTCCCATTCCACAATAATAATTTTACTATTTATACCCCACACATCTTACTGGGTTGTCCCAGCCATTCTGGGCAGCTTCTAACGTGTATATAAAAACATTAAACAGTAAACATTAAAAACCTTCCCTATACAGGATTGCCTTCAGATGGCACACGGGTAGAATAACTCCATACCTTCCCAACATTTCTCCATTGAAAGTAGGGACATCTTAAAGAAAAGTGGGACATTCTGGGATCAAATCAGAAACCAGGATGGCTTCTCTAAATCAGGGACATCCCGGAAAATAGGGACACTTGGAGCGTCTGGTGTTGTGTTTGTTCAAAATCAGAATTGAATCACCACGTGTTAAATCTAGACATCATCTTCCTACTTCTTTCTTCCTCTCCCTACAGTCCACCTTACCACTTCCTCCATTTTTCTAGAGAACAGTGTAAGAGATAGCACTGGATGGGGCTGCAGGCAGAGGGGGAAACTGGTAAAAGTAGCCTCCTCCCACTTCCACCTGCAAGGAAAATCCCGAGGACAGAACCCTGTTTAAGAGATGCGCCTGCTGGCAAGAACAAAATCTGGATCCAACATTATGTGGCATGCGTGTTTACACACACACAAACCCAGCAGCAGCTTATGATTTCTCCCTTTCAATCGCAGCACAATTCCGTAAAACAGACTAGCAGTTTTGAGACCATACATGTTTCCCTGGAGAGAAGGTTTCAGAGCCATAGGGACACCACAGACAAAGCCCTATCCTAAGGGCCCTACAGCCTAATGGCTCTTACTGGCAGGCTACAGAACATGACTTCTGATGCTGAAATTAATGCTTGGGCCCCTTTGAACAGAGCAGGCAGTCCTTCAGATAGCCTTTTAGAAATTGAAAGGCCTAAATCAGCACCATGATTTGGGCCTGGAAATGATAAGGCAGATAGCATAACCATTACTAGCTGCTGGATTCTGCAGCAGTGGCCATTTCCAAACCATCTTTGCGGAGAGCCCTACATAGCGTACATTGCAGTCATCTAACCTGGACATAACGAAGGCTTAATCAGATTTTTCTAGATTGTGCTGCAGCTGCTGAGCTGGTCTATGGTGGTAAAAACAAACAACAACAACAAAACCCACACACAAACAAAAAAAAACACACAACACAAATAAATACCCATGGCACCCAACACCACCTGTGTCTCCATAGATAAGGCCAAGATCAGACTTCAGGGGCAGTGTGACCCCATGCAGAGTCAGATGTGAATATTTGTCCAAATTAGCAGATTCCCCCAAGTGACAGTATTTCCATTTTATCTGGATTATGGTTCAGCTTGTTAGCCTTCATCCATTCCTGTACTGTTCCTAGACATCTGTCAAGGTTTACGCTGCCTTCCTGTAATTGGATGGTGCAAAAAAGAGGTAGAGTTGTATGTCATTCACATACTTGCAGGTGTGTGTTTGTGCGCACAGAGAGAGAGAGAGAGAGAGAGAGAGAGAGAGAGAAGAGTGGTAAAAAAGAATGGTAAAGGACCCCTGGATGGTTAAGTCCAGTCAAAGGCAACTATGGGGTGAGACACTCATCTTGCTTCAGGCCAAGGGAGCCGGCGTTTGTCCAGTGAGCTAGTATTGGGTGGTATAGTGGCCAGCATGTTGCTATTTGACTGAATTCACATGCCTGTGACATGACTGCAACCCTGTGCATGGTTACCAAGGAGTAACTTCCATTGAACTTGCTGCTACTTGTTTCTGACTGCATAGATTCAACTTGTAACTCTAACACCTTGAGCTTTAACAAATTTCCAATCAGTTAATATGAAACCTTTAGCTTTTAATTAGAAATGCAAATAATCTTGTAGAGAAGTGTTACCATTTAAACTACTAGGATGAACTAAGAAGAACCTCCATCAAAGGAAAGATGTGTCCAGCCTCTGCTTCATCTCTGACTTCCTCTATGCTAATCCGTCACTAACAATAGTAAAACTTGAAAGTCTGAATTTTTATTATGGAGAGCAAGGAGGGCCTATCAATTACTCTGGCAGGTGAAGCCTTCACTCTTGCTGTGAGAAGATAAAGAGAGGGGATAAGAAATAAATGTGCAGAAAGACCTGTGGCAACAGAGATAGAAGTGTGGGGGAGACGTTTGGCAGCTCAGAGTGATAAAGACAAGAGAGCATGTGCTATGGGATTCAGCAAGAGAAAACAAGATGGCCTAATTCCAGGGTTGGAGAACCATTGGGCCTCCCAATAAGAAGAGCCTGCTGGATCAGGCCAATGGCCCATCTAGTCCAGCATCCTGTTCTCACAGTGACATACCAGATACACAAGAGCTCTGTGGTTTCCCACCATTGGTAATCAGTAGCGTCACTGCCTCCAGGTGAAACATAGCTATCATGTCTAGTAGCCACTGATAACCTTCTCCTCTGAATTAGTCCATTCATCTTTTAAAGCCATTCTGTGGGAGTGAGTTCCATAGCTTTAACTATACCCAGTACTTTCTTTTGTCTGTCCTAAACCCTCAGTATTCCTTGGATGTCGATGGGTTCTAGTGTTGTGAGGGAGAATAACTTTCCCCTGTCCACTTTCTCCATACCATGCATCATTTTATAAACTTCTATCATATGAAATCTTACTTGCCTTTCCTATTAACTGAAAAGTCCCAAAC